>NC_036639.1:579551-681897 GCF_002806865.2 Cucurbita pepo subsp. pepo | reverse complement strand
TTTTAATATCTGAATTTCAACACAATGCTATGATTTGTATACTACTGTTGAATCTAAAAACTTGCTATTTTCAAAATTAAAAATGTAAAATCATTTGTGTGATGTATTAAAGATAATGCTTATGCATGGGCGAAAGCAAACTTTATTTTTATTTTTATTTTTTTTTATTTCCTTTCTGCAACTTTTTTTCTCAATGTATTGAACAATTTTGTGCCTTCATCGTAAAAGAAAGTCTCGTGCCTACGTACTTTTAATATATGGGTTTCAACACAATGCTATGATTTGTATTCTACTGTTGAATTTAGAAACTTACTATTTTCTAAATGAAAAATGTAAAATCATTCTTGGTGATGTTTAAAGATATTGCTTAGTAATTATTATTCTTCGGCCACTGTCTTTTTAGTATAGTCATTATAGAGATGGATGTTGTTAGTTACTTTATTATTTTTTTTTTTTTCACAGAGAGATCAACGAAGAAGCATTGGAACAAGCTTTATCTGCTGCAGTGACATGTACAATATTGGCTGCTGCTGGACCACAGCGATCTCGAGTTCTTGCCACATTATACAAGGTCATTCGATTTTTAATAATGGAATGTACTTATCATTTTGGAGGGGAGTGATTTTCAAAATATGTTTTCCCTAAATGTTGACATTTTGGCTTAGGATGAGCGTTGCTCAAAGTTAAAAATCTATCCAATCCTTCAAAAGGTTCCTCTCTCTCTCTCTCTCTCTCTCTCTCTCTCTATTGAATTGACATTAATGAGAGTAAAATTGAACTATTAGGTTTACTTGGAGAGAATTTTGAGAAAGCCAGAAATTGATGCATTTGCCAAAGAGCTGAAGCCACATCAGGTTATTGTTTTTGCTCTCTACTTCTTTCTGGATTCTGCATTAAATTATTTATTAAAAACCTTTCTTTTTAACCTCACTTCAACAGCAAGCCCTTCTGCCAGATAATTTTACTGTTTTGGACCGTGCTATGATTGAGCATAATCTTCTCAGTGCAAGCAAACTTTACACAAATATAAGGTTGAATGTGTAAAACTGTAGTATATTTTCTCTTCCTTATTCTATTTCTGCTCGTTGTATTATTATGTTTTGGCTTTTCTTGTGGCAGCTTTGAAGAGTTGGGCACTTTGCTGGGCATTCCTTCTCGTAAGGTGTGTGATATATTTTATTATTCTTAACGCTTTGACAAAACTTCGTAAACCCCTTGCTAATGATCTTTAAAGTAGTTTCTTACTGTCTGTTTGGGTAACAATTATCCTTCAATTACTACTTTTGTTTTTAATATAAAGAGGAGAGAGAGAATGGATCCTATCAGTAACCTACCAAAGCTCTCAATTACTCGAAACAACAGAAAGAAAGAAAAAGAATAACTATAAAACTCCTTTGAAAGAAGGTCCCAGCTAAACCTGTTTAAGGAAATACATTCCAAGAATACTAAAAAATCCTTCTCTTATTTTGAAGTACCCTATGATTCCGTTTAATTTATATCTTTATGCACGAACAAGATGCATGGTTGATCCACATTGCCTTTCAAATGATGTTAGGTGGCTCTTAGCTTTGGCTTTGTATTATGGCTCTTGTTGTGCTTTATAGTTATTGTTTATAATTATAAATTTATACTCTCTTTATAGTTATTTGTAATTGAGACTTGTGAACAACAAATAGTAGCATGCAGGTCTTTAATTGTAAACAGCTTGGTTCATTGATAATGACAAAAAGTATAAAAGGGATCCCTTACAGATTCAAGCTAAGGAGCTCTCAAAATTTTACTCTCAAGACAAATAAGTTACAAAAGATGGATAGTTGCATCAAGGTCTAGTTAGAGAATGCCAAGTAGAGAGTGTACGTGTATATTTGGTGGAGATAGAGAGAAATTGATTTGATATTTGCTGCCTCTGGTTTACAAGCAGATGCTCAATTTGACTGGCTTATTTAAGTTCATTTCGCTTTCTAAATTTGACTCTGTTTTTAGGCTGAAAAGATAGCGTCAAGAATGATCTGCGAAGAGAGAATGAGGGGTTCAATTGACCAGGTTCTTTTTTCTCCTCCCCTCACCCAAAAAGGAGGTCGCATTCAGACTCCGATAAATGAATAAATTAAAAGTAAAATGATTTGTATTAATTAGACGTCAAAACATTTTTCATATATTATATTTACCTATAGAACTTCTAATCAGGTCGAAGCTGTTATTAATTTTGAGGACGATATTGAAGAGTTCCAGCAATGGGATGAACAGGTATTTTCAATGGATTTCATTTCTATCCATTTATTGCTCGTTTCTATTTGAAAGCTAAAAACTGGTTCACTTAAATTGGTTGGCATATGTTTTGGCCAAGTTTAGATATCTGCATTTATTATATTTAGAAGAAAAAAATGATATGAAATATGTATATATTTTATTATTTTCGTTTTTGATATGTGGATCCACTGTAATTATTTTATTTGATCTGTTCAGATTATTGGTCTCTGTCAAGCGCTGAACGACACCTTGGATGGCATGGCAAAAAAAGGTGTCCACCTTCCTGTCTGACCTTGTGCTTCCAACTCAGTGATTTTGTGTAATATTTTAGAAACTTTTATCTTTTAACCATAGTTTGAGGCTATTTTAGGTTTTTTTGGAGAGGTTGAAAGTTCCCATTCTTTTTAGCAGCGAGTCATTTTACTGTCATTGGTGTAAAAAACTTTGAAAGAAAAGAGGGATAGGAATATGTAGAGAGAGGAGTTATGAAGGCAATGTATCAAAATTCGTAACTTCCTTAGAAAAGGAGCAAGAAAGATATAATGATGCTGTTAATGGGCCTCTGGGGAGGCCCACAATCACTGGATCTTAAACCAAATCTGCCTACGAAGTTCAAAGTTCATATATTTGCAAAAAAAAAAAAGAAAGAAAAAAAAAGAGAGACTAATTTCGTAATTGATTCTATCGAGTTTGAATTTACTACTATTTTTTAAAAACAAAATTTATATGTCAGACTACCAATTTAAAGTAATCAAAATTGTAAGCCAAATTTGCCTTCTAATTGGTTTTGTTGTGTGGCCTTCCAAAAATCTTGATTACTTGCAGAAACGTGGGGAAAGTCAGCACCCAACGAAACGTTGAGCGGAATTGGCATCAAACATCACCAACAGAAACAAAATAATGCATTGAGAATTAGAATCTGCCTTCAGTCTTTATTAGCTTCTTCATGTGCGTCTTCTCCAATTTGAATGACGCAAATGCAGAGCTCATTTGGGTAGACTCCTCACCGAAAGTGCACGGTTTGCGTTGCAGTTGCAAAGAAGATTGCCTTAATATATCAAACAATGAACTGCCCGATTTAGTTTCGGGCGCCGTGTTCTGTGCACTCGGTCTCACTTGAGAGTAACTAAACTTGGCTGAAGAAACTCTTGTTGGTTTATTCTCACACTGACCCTGCAAAGCCAAGCCATTGAAGTTGTTACCTCGCCCACGACCGACCAAGGAACGTTGATCAGTTTGGATTGAACTAATGTAATATTCGCTTACCTCCTCAGAAGATTCCTCCATTGTTGGAATTGCACTCCTGCTATTGCTATTGTCCCGACCAAAAATAAAAGAGCGACCGTTGGTTGATGATCCATGCTTGTGGGATGAAGAAAGAGATGAGTTTGAACTTCGGCCTAAGAAAGATGACTGCATCACATATGTTATGTTAGTTTTATAAATAGGTGACGCATTTCTGAATTTAGAGATTATACACACACATACCTTTGAAGATGTGTTCTTGCCCACACCGGACAGTATAGGATCCGAAAGCGCTGCATAAATGGAGACGACATATAAGGATTAAACAGTATAAGGGATGGATGGAAACATTTTGCAGATCTTACATTGAGCTTTGGGTCTCTTCTTGATATCAGGCACAACGTTCAGCTTTTTGATAAGGCCAAAGACTTGTTTGGTGCTCTCATCCTCAGCAGGTGACAGGAATGTGGATTTTCCATCCTGTTACAGAACAATGGTCAGATCATCATAGATATAAATAAAAGACTTAGTTCATCAAAGATCAGCTTGAATCTTACAGCTTTATCAAATATGAGTTCTCTTGCTAGCCTCCTCTCTGTTTCCTCGTCATCAGACATGTACTGATCATCCTCATCTGTATACATTTGAGGAAGCATTTGCTTCACTTTTCTAATGTTCATTCGAGCCACATTCAGTGGAAGTAAATCTTCTTCAGCTGTTTCACAAAACTCAAGATCATCATTTTCTCCCTCGTTATTTTCATCTTCCAGCAAAACTGGTTTGCTAAAATTTGAGCCACATTTCAACTTCTGCAGAAGATCTTCTGTTCCAGCAGCATCTTGCTGTTCAAGCCACTTCTGATGGAGTTCGTTACGTCTTTCATTGTCTAATGGATTTTCTTCATACGCAGTTGCTATCATATCTTTAAGCTCTTCTGAATCCGAGTCCTCGTCTTCCTCCTCATCTTGGAAGCGCATATCATGGTCACTGTCATCTTCTTCCTCAGCTTCATCATCAACAAAAGCTTTAACAGGATCCCCTCTCTCCAATGAGGGCAAATTTGACGAATCATGTGGGCGTGGATTAACATTCTCCTTGTCATTATCTTCTTCATCAGATCTACAAAAACCAAAAGTAGTTAAGTTATATAACCAATATGTAAACCGAAGGATCATGAACTTATCAAATGAGTACATGACAACATTCTTACTCATCATCAATGGCTGCAGAATCAAGCCTCAAATTCATTGCCAAGACGGATGGCGTGAAATTTTCTTGCAGACGACTGCTGGATGTCTCATCCAACACATCATCCAGAGGTGCAGATTCAAGCTTTAAATTCATAGCCAATACAGACGGCGTAAAATTTTCTTGCAGAGGATTTTTGGACATCTCATCTGATATATCATCTCCATTGCTTGTTTGGGAATCAGAAAAGAGTTCCTAGAACATGATAGACATGTTAATTTTGCTCATAATATAGACAGAACACAAAACATCATCACAACTCACTCAATGAAAATACCTGAGTGTCATTAACAGGAGGCCGAAATGCTTCTGAAATCGCATCGGTAGCCTGTATTACATAAAGGGAACAACTGCATCAAAGTCAGTTGCACATTTGAAATCCTAACTTCATTACACATGAAATTTGACAATCCTTGCAGCCAAAAATGGAATTATAAGTTGTGCCAAATAGTCAGGACATAAAAAGAAAATAACATGTCATTTAGCTTCCTTCAAGTCTTAGCTATTGTAATGGCTCAACCAGACCAACCCAATACTTCTACCACTAGAATTATTACTCTTAAGCATGTGAAAAACTCCATTTAGAAGTGAGGGCAAGCTGCATAATAATTGGTGTACCAGACAAAAAAAGTAACAGCTTGCTTAAGGATAAACTAATTAAGCTTATTAATGACACGGGAAGGAGAGGTGGAAGCATCTAACCCTTTCCCTGTCTGAGGGCATGTTTCTCCCATTACTTCGTTCATCTATACACAATGAATCTTTTTGGTCCTCCACATCTGCAGCAACCTGATCCACATCCTCGCATTCTTTGTCTACAGAATCTGATCTCCCTTCTACAGATAACCGATGCTTGATGACGACCTCTGTGAATCCATCGTCATCATCGTCGTCGAAAATGGCGTTCTTGATAATGGTGGATCTGCGTGCGTAAATATTACATAAGTTCATGGTTAAATTTGCATGTATGGCTAAGAAGAGAATACCCACTTCCTAGAGAGTTCAAGCTTCCTTAGACGGATCTTTTCCAAAACTGAAGATATTGGCTTCCGAACAAGTGGCATGGGCTTGAATGCTGCTCCTCTAGTATCTAACAAGAAATCAAATTAAAAAGTTGAGAATGTAAATGGGAAAGTATGATGCTTATGCTTGGCATTTTATTATAAAGATCGATGGTTTTTCAGAAGAATTAGAGCATGATTTTGAGAGTTAGATACAGTACTTACCTCGCAAGAGTCTCTGAGACTCGGCGCGGAGTTGCTCAACGTATTCTCTTCTCTCCTGAAAAATATAAGCAAATGAAGTAAGCAAACGCCGAGAAATTGGGGAAATATCCACATAAGTTATCACAGTTAAGAACATTGAAGGATTCATACCTTCTCAAGAATTCTTTTGGAGACCGCAGTCTCGTTGAAATCTCCAGGCTCCCCACTGCTCTTGAGCCGTTTGTTCTTAGATTTCCTCCTCTTTGCTTCTCTCTCGTCCTCGAACGCATCCAAACTAGGCCGTTTCTTCTCCAGTTCATCTATCATCACTTCGCCACTTTCCTCTCCTACGCCCAGACTTTGATCTTCAGCTTTTTCATCAACTCCTGCCACACCATCAAATTCCAAGGCCTTCTCCACTCCAGAATCATTTTCCTCCCCATCCAAACCAAGATTAGGTTCCAAATCACCACCTTCATCCAAATCCCTCGATCCAGATCCCGATTGTCGAAGCTCATCGGAGTCATCCAGATCTTGGCCGTTCAATTTATCAGAATCATCCGCTTCAAATTCCGTCGCACTCAATTCACGCATTTCATCGAACCGATCATCGATCCTCGAAAATTCCCCCATCTCCCCACTCGAAAATCGATCATCAACCCTCGGAAAATCCTCGGAGACAACAGCACTTCCCTTCTTCAACCGCTTCAACTTCCTCCCGGAAACCAGAGGGAAATCGAGCTCGGGAGACGAAAGTAACTGGAAATCGTCGTCGCTATCCATCCAAAAAAAGTCACAAAAAAATCGAAGACGAAGAAGTGACTGACCTGAAAGCAGTAGATGAAGAATCCGGAGGCGGTAAGAGAAGATTGTAGTGGCGGCAAAGCGAATTCGAAAATATTTGTGAAGGCTCGTAAGGCAAAGGCAGCCTTTTATTATAGTTTAGGGACCGCGAGATGGCCAAACAAACAAAGCAAAGCAAGCCCGCCAAAATTACCTGTTTCTTGGACGACTCCACGGAATCTTTTGATGATCTGTCGGTAATAAATGTAAAAGTCGGCCCGGCCCACTCGTTTCTCTTCTTCTTTCTTTTCTTTCTTTTTTTCCTTTTTTATTTTTATTTTTATTTTTTGATGATCTGTCGGTTATTGTCCTCCTTAATTTATCCTAGATAAAAATAAATAAATAAATAACATTGTTTTTTCTGTCGTAATTAAAATACTATAAATAATTAAGAAAATTATAAATAGTTTAAATATAATAATAATGAACAATAATAATGATAATTTTCGAACTTTATAGAAAAAGAAAAAAGAAATAGAGATTAGATTTTAAAAAAAATAATTATAAAAACTAATATTAAATTTTTTTTTATTATTTTTTTTTTTTTATAGAAAGATTGGCATATCTTGATGAGATCATTAATCAATATTTTCTTTTCCTGGTTAAGGGTTAACCAATATTGTTGAGGTTATTAGCTTAATGGAATTATTAAATAATAAATGGTTTTAAGTTCATTTTGTTCACGGAATTCTATAAGAGGCACGTGACAACTTTTATTTCCTTGCAATCTCAATAATTGGTCGATTATTTGCCTTAGAAGTTAATAAAATTCATCGATTCTTGGAATTTTTCACAAAGCCCTAAACTATCTCCTGAGAATCAAGAGCAGATGAAGATAAATGCGTAACTGGGAAAGTTCTTACTTCTTATGATCAGTGAGGTTTTTGATGCAATGGTGCGTTCATTTTCAGTGCACAAAACATTACGAGACTCAAACATCAATGTATTTAGGAAACTCCATGTCCACGATGAATCACAAACAGGAATTTAAAGCAAAGATTGGTTTGAAAATTACACTTCGAAGTTCCATGTCGACTCTGCTGTTACTTTTGGCCTTTTTGGTTCATCTCCCAGATTGACTGATGCTACAATCTGCACAACAAAACATGGGTTAAAAGGGCTGATGTGAACGTCGGCATTTGAAACGATCAAACGAGCATCATTTGGTTTCTAGAGCTTAAGATTGAAGGCTGCTATCGCTGCTTGGGTTGTGGAAAAACTCATACACTACCTGAGCTAATTGACTCGGGTGCCACTAGAGTTTTATCAAAGAATGTGTATTCCTTACTCATGATCATCCCCTTAATTAGCCAACGTGGGACTTCCTCGTAACGATCCTCAACAAGAACCTCAGCCTAGAACCACCACTTCGACCATGCAGGCTGCAGGTATTTTCCCTCTACTCAACTTCCCCATGTCAGTGCACTGCCACACTTCTTATAACATGTTTAAACCTAGGTATGAAATCATCTGGAAATACTTTCACTAACCGAAAACACGAAAATTTTCTTGGAGTCTAAGACTTCCTAGAAATCTTGAATATAATTCACGGTGAATAAACCCTTCTGTTGCAACTACTGGTAAAGAAAGTGTTTCATCTCAATGCAACACTTCAATCTGCATTGTGAAACTCAGCCCCCAACTATTAGTCTATTAACCAATTCGAACCTAAGTTAATAGTTAAGTTAACAATTTCGGAAACGTGGAGCCTAACTCAAAAGGCTGACTACCCTGTTTGTTTTTTTGTAATCCTGCACTTGCGCATGGCCAGACTAATAAATATGTCCTGAATTCCCTCAAGCCCCCCACGTGGGAGAGGGAGATTTTTCAAAGATAAGATGGCAAAGTCCCCAATAGTACTCACCACAAACCAAACATCAGATTACCTCAGGCTAAGTCAGTAGAAAATCAAGTGATTCCAATTGGAAACCCTGTGTCTCTTTTGATTCATGGTATCAGGGCCTACTCCCATTAGTCCATAGGAAGATCCCCAGTGCTCCAACATTGGCTCTATGAGACATAAAACTTTGCATTTATCAAAGCTTTCCACTCGGAAGCTCAAATCCACAAAACTAGAGAACTTCCTCCCAAATCTCCAGTCCTTTGTGATAGAAATGCTATTAGGAACACTATAGGAGTATAAAGGATATATAGAAAAGCTGTGCAAATTTACTATAAATAGACTGGGTAGGAAAGGAAGAAGGCGCGTATCCACTGGTTTAGTTGGTTTGGGCTTGATTGATCTTGCGTGAGGGAGGCTCTAAATACCTCAAGTTACTTGGCAATGATCATTGAATGATGATTTACTGGATAATGAAAGCTTGATTTTATAGTCTGAGCTAAAAAATATTCATAAACTGTGCAGCCATTAGAACTTCCAGGCCGGACATTCTTTCAAATAAGTATTCACTGTTTGGCCAACTGCAAGATTATTTCAAGTAGAGTGTGTTCTGAAAAGAGTAGACAGCTCGAGCCAGAGTTCAATTCCATTCTAACTTCACAAGGGATGTGCACTTCACAGACATGGTTCAATATATTACATTATATGAAACTCAACAAATGTTTAATTAGAATAAACTGGCCTGTCCTGAATTCCTCGTTTTGCGTGACTAATCTATCATATCCACATATTCTGAACTACGCAATCAACAAGTATTCAAACAATTATAAAAATATAATGACAATCACTTACCTTGAAATTTCCGCTTGACTTCAAATTCCTTGTCCATTCTAGTCCCAGTGCCTTGGTTGTAGTCTGGTACGTACCCTTGAGTACATCGTCGCCATAAACCTTCCTTGATACAGAGAAGTCCCACGAATTCTTTGCAACGTCATAAGAAGGTTCAAAAGTGGTCACCCCCTCGTGCACGTAGCTGTACTTCAATTTACAATTTCCAGAGCCAAGAGCGTGATTAGCAGAGACCTTGTTAGCTGAATCAAAGACTAAGGTCCCGTCCAGAACTGTTCTGTTGTCGCCCCAACTATGGATGTAAGTCAAATTCAAAGGCTTCTCTACTACCTTCACAGTATTCATAAACTGAAAGCGCAAATCCTGTACAATCGCATGCAATAGCGAAACAATTTAGCACGAGATTCGATTTTACGATGCGAAAGGGGAAAATGAATTCTAGAGAAATCTAATATGTTTCAAATTAAATTAGGCAGTACAATGAATCAATATTATGTTTAACTTCATGAAATTATTTCCACTACACAGCCATCAAAGAGCCATTTGAATCTGCAAAGTGGAACAGTCGGCGTACCTTTTTGGGAACATTGTAGTCGACCATGAAGAAGCCAGGTTTCTCGACACCAAGAGCAAGGCCATTTAAACTAGGGCCGTTGATGATTGTAGCGTCAGTGATAGAAGCACGGAGCTTGACATCGCCGGCGTTAATGGCCAAAGTCGAGACGGCGCCGCTTTTGTCTACGTCGTACTTAGTCTTCAGGGTTGCCTTCATCGTTAGCGGCGGAGATAAGCGAGGTCTAACCCTGTCCAGAGAAAGCTGTTGCCTCGGCTTTGACCTTCTCCCACCAAATCAGCAAAATAGAAAATGAAAAAAAAAAATATATATATATATATATATATATATAGGTTAGATATATAAAATATTAATTAAATTGCAATTTTAACCTCTATAAAAAAAAATTTTAAAACCTTTTTTATCTTTTAGCCTAGTCAATTTAAACAAATAAAAATAAATAAATTTTATGGAGAGTTATAATTTGTGTTAAAAATTCTTTTTTAAACTAAACCTTTGGACACCTTTTAAAACAAGAAAAAATAGAAGGTAAAGTCTAAAGAATATCATGTGCAACGACCAAGATCCACTGCTAGTAGAGATATTGTCCTCTTTCGGCTTCCCCTCAAGACTTTCCCTTGAGGCTTTAGAACACGTCGTCTACTAGGAGAAGGTTTCCACACCCTTATAAATGGTGAGAACAAGACTTCCCCTTGAGGCTTTAGAACACGTCGTCTACTAGGAAAAGGTTTCCACACCCTTATAAATGGTGAGAACAAGACTTCCCCAGGTTTCCACACCCTTATAAATGGTGAGAACAAGACTTCCCCTTGAGGCTTTAGAACACGTCGTCTACTAGGAGAAGGTTTCCACACCCTTATAAATGGTGAGAACAAGACTTCCCCAGGAGGCTTTAGAACACGTCGTCTACTAGGAAAAGGTTTCCACACCCTTATAAATGGTGAGAACAAGACTTCCCCAGGTTTCCACACCCTTATAAATGGTGAGAACAAGACTTCCCCTTGAGGCTTTAGAACACGTCGTCTACTAGGAGAAGGTTTCCACACCCTTATAAATGGTGATTTGTTCTCCTCCCCAGTTAATGTGGGACATCACAACCCACCCCCTTCGAGGCCTAACGTCCTCGACGACACTCTTTCCTTCCTACATCACAACCCACCCCCCTTCGAGGCCCAAACACCCTTATAAATGGTGATTTGTTCTCCTCCACAGTTAATGTGGGACATCACAACCCACCCCCTTCGAGGCCTAACGTCCTCGACGACACTCTTTCCTTCCTACATCACAACCCACCCCCTTCGAGGCCCAACGTCCTCGACGACACTCTTTCCTTCCTCTGATCGACGTGGGACACTCTTTCCTCCCTCTGATCGACGTGGGACCGTCCTCAAATTCACCCCCCCTTTGGGGCCAACATCCTTACTGGCACAGCGAGAAAGCTGGCACATCGTCCGGTGTCTGGCTCTGATATCATTTGTAATGACCCAGATGTCCGATGTCTGGCTCTGATATCATTTGTAATGACCCAGATCCAGCTCTTGCAGATATTGTCCTTTTGGGCTTCCCCTCAAGCCTTTAGAACACATTTACTAAGAAAAGGTTTCCACATATAAATGGTGGTTTGTTCTCCTCCCCAACCAATGTGGGACATCACACCATATCTACTAACAATGAGTTTAGGTTGTTACAAATGGTATCAAAGTCCGACACCGGGTGGCGTGACAGCAAGGACACTAGACTCCCAAGAGAGTGGTAAGATCTCGCGTCAATTAAAGAGGAGAACAAAACATTTTTTATAAGGACGTAGATGAGTTTTGGTTGTTACAAATAGTATCAGAGCCATACATCAAACCGTATGACAGTGAAACGCTAGACCCAAAAGCGAAGGATAAGATCTCACATCAATTGTAGAGGGGACCAACAGGGACGCTCGGACTCCACATTAATAGAAGAGAATAACAAAACACTTTTAATTCTTACCTAATTCCATTAAAAGTTAATTATTCCAAACGATTATTAATTTTTAGGACGAATTTGCAATTGACAATGGTAACGGAGGCGTAAAAAGAAGGAAGCCAATAAAAGAAAGGCAGTTAGTTAGTGAGTGGGCGGTCATAAAATCGTGACCTCTAAGTACGACACCTACGCGTAAGGACCACAACGCGAAGAAACTACCTCCCCAAAATCCCACTCCTTCTCCTTCCCCCTCCCCTTCCCTCCCCCTCCCCCTCCCAATTCCATTAACCACCGCTTACCTTAACAAAGCTCCACCCCCCACCCCTCGCTGCGGCGAGGACAGGGCCATCCCGCTCCCCCCTTCCACCATTCAAACCAAAACCATTTCATCAATAATCTTCTTCATCTTCTTCTTCTTCGTCTCATCTGTCTCCTTTTCTCTTCCATGAGGAAGCTCTGTCCCAATGTCGACCATGAAAATGGACTCGACACGGTTCTGGAGGTCCCAATCCCTGAAGAAATGTTCACCAATATGGGCACCAATGCCGCCCTCCGTTGGCGGAATCTTCGCGCCTTAATGAAGGCTCAATCCGCCGCGAATACTAACATCAACAATGGCAAATCCTCCTCCCATCTCTCTGCCGCTTCCAACAACGAGTTCATGGCTCTCCTCAAGCTCGTCGGCACTCCTTTAATTCCGTTCCAGGTCCATCTCGATCTCACCTTCAACTTCTCTGTCAGAGACTATTCCATTGTAAGATTCCGTTTATCTCTCTCTCTGTCTCTCTCTCGATGCACATTCAAATAAAATCAAAGCGAATCATGCATTCTTTGTATGTTTAGGAGGCGTCCACAGCCAAGTATATTGTACATCAGTATGTGGCGGCGGCGGGTGGACAGGCGGCATTGAACTCGGTGAACAGTATGTACGCGGTGGGACAGGTGAAGATGTTGGGATCGGCGATGCAGCAAGGGGAAGACAGTGTTCAGATGAAGGGGAAATGTGAGGTCGGTGGATTTGTGCTTTGGCAGAAGAATCCGGACCTCTGGTATCTCGAACTTGTGGTGTCTGGTTACAAGATCAGCGCAGGAAGCGACGGCAAGATCGCTTGGAACCAGTCTTCTTCTCAGCCCAGCCATGCCAATAAAGGTCCTCCCAGACCTCTCCGCCGCTTCTTTCAGGTGATCATTTTCTTCTCTGACGAAGGTGGAAAGTTTTAACTAAATGATTATAGTTCAAATTAGGACTTATTGCGCTGTTTTTGGTGGACTTTTAGTCATCTCACTGTTGACACTGGTTGATATAAACATGAAATTTAGGGATTAGATCCACGGCACACGGCAAATCTGTTCGAATGCGCCGTGTGCATTGGAGAGAGAACCGTAAACCAAGAAGATTGTTTCATTCTAAAGCTGGAGACGGCATCAGAGTTGTTAAGATCACAGAGCACGCCGCACGTGGAGATTGTTCACCACACGATTTGGGGCTACTTCAGCCAAAGAACAGGTCTCCTCATCCAATTCGAGGACACCAAGCTAATCAAAATGAAAGCCGGCAAACGAAACGAAGTTTTCTGGGAGACCAGTATTGCTTCCACCATTGAGGATTACCAGTACGTCGACAACATCAACATCGCTCACAGCGGCCGGACGACGGCCAGGTTGCACCGGTACGGCGAGACACTCAACCACCGGAGGAAAATAGAAGAGAATTGGAGAATTGAAGAGGTTGATTTTAACATCTGTGGGTTGTCGATGGATTCCTTTTTGCCTCCGGCGGAAATGAAGAGGGACCCATCCAACACCGGTGAACACGTGGCGGGAGAGAACTAACTCTTGCTAGATTTAGTTTTTCTTTTTCTTTTTTAAACCCCAGACAATATCGAATTTCAATTACATGTAAATATAGGAGGATTTGACACTTTTACCCTTTACACCAATGGAGTTTTCTAGATTCACAAAGTTCAGGAATTCTTTCCTTCCATATATTGGGTAATTTTCTTTTTAGATATTTCAATTTTATAAAAATTTCCATGTCAAATAAATAATATATAAAACAAAAACAAAAACAAAAAATAAATAAATAAACATACAAATTTTTTACCCGCTGATAAAAGTTTAATATGACATTTATGATTAAAAATTAAAAATATAAATGCAATTTTTTTTTAGTTGTTTATACTTGGCGAAACTTCTTCTATCTACTATGCATGTACGGCTAGCGCTTATCCTCTTATTTATTTGAATTTTGTTTGAGGCCCCATATGAAAATATTCACCCCGACTTTGATTTAATTGCGAAATTATTTCATTATCTTCTTTGGTCATTTAGAATTCTTTTAACTTCGTGGGTTCTATTCGGCTCTAAAGAACTCAGGGGCCAATCTCAGATTAGAGATCTTCTTCAAATTAATAGACCATTTTGGAATAGTGTATACATCACACGTCGTAGGCGTCATAAAGATTATGAGTTGAGTGTTCGCCCACTTCACAATTAGATAAGAAAATAATAATAATAATAATAATAATAATAAATATTTGTTTATTATTATTTTAGTATAATAAATGTGAGGGTAAATTTAAAAAAATAATAATTATTAAAACATTTTAATTGTTGGTTGGGTAAAAAGAAAAAGGTAAATTAAAAAGAATTTTTCTAAAAACAACGGAAATAATAGGAAAAAAAAAAAAAGGCTGCCTTGTGCTGCAAAGCCCAAACCCTAATGTTCCTAAATGCTATAAATACATGCGTTCGGACTCAAAACTCCATATCCACCGCCGACCCATCGTTTGTTTTTCTATTTTTTTTTTCTTTTTTGCATTCACGTACTTACCTCTTACCTTCAATCCTTCGAGTTTGGAATTTCGAACCCTAATTTCGTCTTCTTTGTTGATCTCTGATAAAAATTCTGATCTACAACGCGGCCAGTTCCTTCTTCTCGTTTTTTATTTTGATTTCTTCTAATTTTGTTACATTTCCCGCGGATTTCTTCTCAAATTTTCTGGTTCCACTGTGGTTTCAGATCGAGCGATTGTTCTCTGTTCCACGAATGGTTTTTGTTTACTTGATGTTCTGCGTTTTTCTATTCGAATGATACAGATGCATCTTATTTACCCTCTTCTTGATATCGCAATGAAAAGATCAAGGGGATAAAATAGGTGCAAATATCGAAAGGTTGGCTTACCAGCTCATTTCATATTGATCTTTGTCTTGGAGTCAAATGGACCTGCCGAAATTTTAGAAAACCTTGCTTATCGTTTGTCTTTTATTTTGATTTTGTGAACTATTTATTCGTTTGAATGGCATATGATGAACACATCATTTTCGCTTATTGATATACTGATGTTCCGTGTTGACTCAACTCCGCTTATTATCTGATGCCATTAATGCTTTTCTTTCGTTTATTTTTCCTAAGATTTATTTATTTGATCAAGTTTTTGGGATTTTACAACCATTGAAATTGTTTTGAGGCAGGCAAATGATGCATCAAATTCTTATCCTACACACTGAAGTTAATGTGGACTACATCTCCGCTTATTATCTGATGCCTTGCCATGAGAATATAAAATGCGATCGTTTCCCGATTATCCAAAGTTACGTTTTCTAAATTGAATTCAGCCGAGTGGCCTAGTAATTATATAATTTATTCGTTCTTTTTAAGTAGTCTTTGTCAAATCAGTCAATTGTTCAACATCATTCTTATCCATCTATGAATTGCAAAGACCAATGAGGAGAAAAAGCAGACGGGCGGTCTGAACTGATGCCGTGTTGATTGTCTGCACTCCCCTCTTGTGGGTTCCTGATGGTTATAAGCATTCAATAAGATTTATTTTTCTAGCTTTTCTCTATGGATTTGTTGATAATGTGAATGGTCAAGTGGGTTTAATCTGTTTTGGCCATGATGATGTTTTGCCTGAAATTATGTCTGGACATATGAGAATTTTGTCTATGATTAGTTGGTGCATTCGTCTGAGCTGGGTTGTGATCGATTTTCAGAACTATGTTCTTCCTTCGTCACTTCGTTTTTTTATCATTCCTTCTGAGACACTGTTTGGATAAATGCATCTGATTCTTTTGGTAACTCATTATATTTCAGTTGTTATCCATGTCAAATATTAGGTGATTCAATATCCAACCCAGGCTTTGTGGTGTTCTGAGCAATTCACAGCAAGCCGTTCCATTTCTACAGACGCAGAGTCGACATTGACCGAGACGGATTCTGGTGGTTCTTAAATTTACCCTTAAATGTGAATACTTATTGAATCTAAGGTTTGTTCATTGTGAATTAAGCTAATTACGTACGTTGTTAAATTCCCATTAAAACATCCCTTGTATTGATGCGTGAGATTGTAAGATTCTTTTCTATTTTAACCGTGTTCGTATATATTTCAAAATTTATAACATTTTTTTACCGTTCGTATATTAATAATTTTGCATATAATGATGATTAAATGGTTCAAAATATGTGACTGCGCCAATTTAGTTGTAACAGGATAAAGTTTTAAGATTGAATGTGGATAGTAATTTTTCATTAATATATCTGTTTCAGCTAAGAATTTCGTGTAATACCTTTCACTGTATAGTGATTAACAAATAGTTTTTATTAGGTATCGTATTTGTTATTCAAACTACAACAAATGTTTAATTCAATCATCTCAAACGTTAGGCTCTCTCCTTCAGTTTTTGTTTAATTCAATTTGTTCATTTAAAAAGTACTCCCCAAACAATGTGCCCCTTTAGAGAGAACAACTTCTCAATTATTAAAATTTGTTAATGATAAACTTTTGTGTTACTGCGCGAGACATCAAACTAGCCATAAAGACAGGCTAGCATGCACCGTTATGAAGTTCAAACCGTCTGAAAAAGTTTATAAACGGCAAAATTGTGTGGGTGACTAAATTAAAATTTGTTAGGACAATGTGTTATTGTACATGATTGATTATATATTTATTTTTATTGACGTCTCAAATGGTGAATGAAAAGTATATATTATCGTATGAAAATACTTTTGTGAATTACATTTCATTGTCTTATCCTAAAAAAGAAAGAACTATTTCTCAGTCCTCCAATTTTGACAATAGAAAAATTCATGAGTATTTGGTTGTTCAAATAAAGTAATAAAAAGAATTGCGCATCCGGGGAATCGAACCCCGGTCAGTACCGTGGGAGGGTACTATGATACCACTACACTAGATGCGCTGGATGGTGTTTGTCCCACTTATTTTAAAATATAATTTAATCTTTTAGCCGCAAAAAAACAAAAATTTCCGTTGCCGGGAATCGAACCCGGGTCTCCTGGGTGAAAGCCAGATATCCTAACCGCTGGACGACAACGGAACTTGAGCATAATGTACATTTTATTTAATAATAGAACCATAAGTTGAGCATAATATACATTTTATAAATGGTGATATAAAATAATACAACGGAACTTGAGTATAATATACATTTTATAAATGGTGATTTGTTCTCCTCCCCAGTTAATGTGGGACATCACAACCCACCCCCATCAAGGCCTAACGTCCTCGACGACACTCTTTCCTTCCTACATCACAACCCACCTCCTTCGAGGCTCAACGTCCTCGACGACACTCTTTCCTTCCTCTGAACTTGAGCATAATATACATTTTATTTAATAATACAACGGAACTTGAGCATAATATACATTTTATAAATGGTGATTTGAGCATAATATACATTTTATTTAATAATAGAACCATAAGCGCGGCCAGAATCGTTACTAGCAGTTAATATACATTTAAATGCCTTTATGTGTTTTCGCGTGGATGAGAAACTGATTGAGATGTTTCTAACATGATTTAATAATTTATTTATGAAGATACGAGAAGTGTGGTTTCAAGTTGTATGCATAAAAAAGGTGGACGGTTTCCTAAACAGAGTTAAAGAAAGAATGTTGGAGGAAAAACAAACAACCAAATCATAAACATTTGTTCCGGTTTGTTTCTAAAGAATTTGAGCTACTTAAAATTTGCAGCACCAAATCTTGCGCCATTACAGCTGCAGCAGATGGCTGCTCCAGATGGGAGGAGCACACTGGACAGACCATTCAGCATTCTGAATTGACAAACTGTAGAAACTTCCATCTTCCACTCACCATCATACCATACTGCTTTTGGTTTTGCACAGTTTTTGAATTCCACCTGTTGGAAGTGCTCTTGCATCCACTGTGGTCAGTATTTGAGGTACTGACAGCCCTCCGGATATCACAATTTCTGCACCCAAACAAAGGAACATCCAACCCCATGTTCATACTAATCACATTGCAACAGAAGATTCTCAACATTCTACTACACGTAAGGTCTACTAATATCAACTAATCATAATTATTAAGATATAGACTCATACTTGTCGCCAAACATATGAACTAATTATTTGTGAGATCCTATATTGGTTGGAAAAGAGAACAAAACATTCTTTATAAGGGTGTGAAAACCTCTTCCTAGCATAGGTTTTTTAAAAACATTTGAAGAGAAGTCCTGAAGGGAAAGCCAATATTAAGCAGCGGTGGGCTTAGACTATTACATTATTTAGATTTTTTTTGGATCATTAACATTGATATATAGGAACTATGCTCGTATGAGACAGTTAATTTCATGTTTGAGTGGGAGAGATCATACCAATTCCTTCTCGGACAGACAGATTAGGCCTCAGGATGTCCTTGGAACTCATAAGAACTACGTCTCCAAGATAGAGATGATTGGTGGGCACATAAACACAATAGAGTTCTTCCTCTTCCATTCTGCTCTGAAGAATAACGGAGGAAGTGATGAATCCAAAAGCATATTCTCCTGAACGAGGGTGCCTGATGATTGCTACTTCCTTGAAGGCATTTGAAGTTTGATCTGAGGAAGATGATCAAATAGTCAAATACGATTATCAAATCAGATTAGTAAAGATTTCAATGCTTTTTTACCTGGTGATATTGCAATACTAATTTGCTTTGAGGCCGTGTAAATATAGCTTACAAATGGCATCTTCTTAATAAACCATTCACCAAGAGTAAGAACAGAAGCTCCCAACCAAGATGACATGAAAATACCAACGAGGAAGATGAATGTGATGGAGGTAATAAACCCAAGCCCTGCAGAAATTTCTACCCAAAATCAACTGCGGAAAATTCCTTTTAAAACTTGTTCTTCTGCTGTTTTGGGGGAAGATTACCTCTTCAACTTACCAAAAATATTGATCCCCAAATGATCATATATGGGAGAGAAGAAACCATCAACAAAACGAATGAATCCCCACGTGATGTAAAATGTAATAGCGATTGGTAGAAGAATTACGCTGCAAACAAAGCCCTAAATGCTAAGAATCAACACTGCACAATTAACTCTTGTTCTTGAAGTATACCAGAGAAAACAGTCACTAAACAAACTCCGTATGTTAGAGTCTATCAGTCATCTCGTAATTACACAACAAAAATGGAATAAATCCATAAACACTACCAGAAATGCTCGGGATAAAGAAAAGATGCATTTATTCCACAAAAATTTGAAAGAACACTAGAAGATTTTACCATCCTGTCATGAACTTCTTTGACGCCCAGCTACGAATGACTTTAGCAAATGCCTAGAATATCCATGAACCGAAGCTTTAGTGTTCAACGGTTGATGAATGAAACCAGTATAGAGTACAAAAAAGCGTCGCGTTCATCGATAATCCACTCGACTCAGTGAATCTAGCACTCTCATACATAGTTAACTCGATTTCAACCATTACAGAGTAAGAAACCGCGGACGAAAATCGGAGGAACAATCTCGGATACAAATACAATCAAATTTAGGGGCGAAAAAGATCAACGTTAAGCAAGAAAATTAAGCGAAAACGGACCTCACGGCCGGAGTGATGATGAGATAAAGCGGCGGTGGAAACGGAGGAGGATTTGGAGGCTCCATTTTCAGAAACTGTAGCCACTGGGATCAATAGCTCTAGATCTCTTTCCCTCTCTCTTGTACCCATTTTTTCCTTCTGTTTATCTTTCTCTCTCTACTCCGATTTCCGGAATCACATTTTTGGGTGTTTTTTTGCACTCACCCGACGTTAACGAACTATTCGGAACTTCCAACTGTTTTTCATTCCAATTTATAGATTGTGTATATAGATTTGGTTCATCGCCTGCATAATCGAGGAATACTCTCTCCAATGGTAAGCTACATAGCTTACCTTCAAAGTGTGACAATATCATTACCATTGTTGAAAGTCGTGTTCGTCTAACAGATTGGACCCGAAAGCCCAAAGCAAAGCCACATTGTGGAGAGTCAGTGTTCCATAGCTATAATATAAAAAAATTCCTTTAATTTTTTAAATTAAAGACTTTTTTTAAATACCTAAAAAATAATTTCTTTTGACGAAATAATATATAAGTCAGTTCCGAATATCACTTCATATGAGTATGACACATAATTACAATTTACAACGGAAAATATACATAATTATTTTGAAGAATTCAAAACCATCAGAAAATATACATATTTAATGAGCTGGAAATTCGTAATAATCCCGTTGTTCTCATTGCATCACGTGCTCCCACCAGGATAATTGCAGCCATTGTAGCCTGCAAAATCAATAAAATTAAAATTAAAAAAATTAAAAAATTAAAAATTTGAAAATGAAGATTCATAATGGCTTTGATTCTCACTTGGATTGTTGGAGGAAAGAGTGGCAGACTGGGAGAAGTCACAGGTCCATGGATATCGGCCGGCGGTCTGGTAGAAGAGGTTCATGGCGTAGGTGGCGTGTGCGACGATGGTGTTTGGCTCGAAACAGGCGCCGCCGGGTTGAATGGCGCTGCAATCGATCCCTCTGCCGCAGGCGTAGTCCAAGTTGGCCTGAAGCTGGGCGTTTGATACGCCGCCCTTAGGCACGCACCATGAGCCTCCTCCTGCCTTTGGCTTTGGACTTGTTGGTGCTTTCGCTGATGGATTTGCTGGGGACGATGGCGTCGTCACTGGTGTTTTAGGAGCAGCTGGAGTGTTCTACACTTCGTTTCACAATAATTAGAAAAGTTCCCTTAATATTCTTTAAAAAAAAAAAGGAAATTTATTAGTCAACTTAATAGTTTAGTTGAGATCTTAGTCAACCATGTGACTGTTCTTTTATGTCTAATATGCTATATACCCATGTTGAGAATATATTTAACCTGTTCAACAATGTTCTACTTAGCAACTCACCCATCACTTTATCTTTCAGGTCGAGAATATACTTAACGTGTTCAACAATGTCCTACGTAGCAATTCACCCATCAACTAATCTTTCAAAATTTAGGCCAAGAATATTCTTAATTTGTTTGACAAAACTCTACTTACGAATATTTAGCAACTCTCTACAATGGTATGATATTGTCCCCTTGAGCATAAGCTCTAAAGACTTTGACTTGGGCTTCCCCAAAATGCCTCATACCACTGGAGTTAGTATTCGTCGCTTATAAACCCATGATCTTCCACTAAATTAATTAACCAACTTGAGACTCATCTCCAATAATTCTCAACACTCACCTATCACCTAATCCTTGAATCGAGGAATTCGATTGACACCTCACATTACCATCGAAGCCTAGCAATTGATTTAGGCATATATTCTCGAAAAAAGATGTCGAGATTTGAATTTCCGCCCCACCCGATGTGTTTTTTTAAACTAACAAAGAAAACCCTTTTAAATGTAAAGCAAAAACTAAACACTTCAGAGGATTATTTGGGGGTTTCTCCGTTACCTGGCCATTTTTCAAAAGACCAATGTCGTAGGTCATGGTAAGATCAGGCTTGAACAGGCCAAAAGCTCTCTCAGAACCAGGCCCAGGCTTCAAATCTTCGTCGTACAGCGCAAACAGATATGTATCCACTGATTTTCCCGGCATCAATGGCGTCCCAACCATGGATCGTAGGTGCGCGATGAGATTACCGTTGAATGCCTTCGCATTCTCGACACTCGGACCAACCTCGTCGCCGTCGCCTTTGTACGGCCAGCCAGTCTCCGCAACCACAATCTCTACGTTCTTGAATCCCATGGAGTTCAACGCAGATCTTATGGCATCCACCTGATATAAAGTTAAAATAAATATTAATTTCATGAAATTAACCAATGACCTATAAATGTTATTATTTATTTGATCTTAAATATATCATTAAAATCATTTTCACCCACTATTTATTTTCATTGCAATGTCAATTTATTTGAAAAAAGATATTTTTTCCAATGTGTACGGGCGTAATTAAATCCTACTGGAAAATCGATATATAAATAGCTGAAAATCCCAAGAAGAAACAAATCAGAACAGGCTCGAAGATCGATGAACTCACCTGAGCGTCGAACATGTTCATGTATTTGATATTGGTGTTCGTGTCGAGGCGGCCGGCGTTGGGCTGGAAAAGACAGAAGGCCAAAGTCTCCGGCCGCGGATCGCTCCGGTAGGCGAAGTATGGGTATGGGTTAATAGTGAATGGGGATCCAGTGGCATTGTTGAACTCCAATAGCTCCTTCAACACGCTCATATAGTTCGGGTGGAAGAGCGCCGACGACGGCGGCTCTGACTGGCGGAGCACTGCCATGGAATGCACAGTGGAAACCTTAATATCACCCAGAGACATCGAATTGAGAGCGTTATGAAGGTTCTGAATTGCCGGCACGAGCTGATTCATTAGATTTTGATCATTGGAGGTTATCACCTCGTTCCCCACCGTGATGAGGATGATTTTGCTCGCTGGAGAGAAGGGGGCTACATTGGCGTTAACCCAATTTTTGGCGAAATTCGGGTCGGATGCTAGGGCTGGAATGTCACCATTCGCAGCGCCGATTACAATTCCGATCCCTGTGTTTGCTAGGGCTTTGATGATTGCCGGATCCGCACCATATAGTCGAACTTTCTCGATTGAAGTGGATTGAAGCAGCTTCGCCGTCGCTGACGGCGGAGGAAGGTTATCGGCGACTTCACCGTAATTGATTCCGATGAACGATTGCGAATCTGAACAACAAAGCATTTCAAATAAAAAATTCCGCTCGCGCAATGATAATTTCAAGGTAATCAAACAATTCTTTCGATTCCTTTTTCGAAGATTTACCATCCTCTTTCTTTGTTTCAATTTCTTTCCCCTGTTCTAGAATCTCATCACAATCACAATCAATGTTCCAAAATACTGACGCAACGAAAAAATTCACAAAGAAACCAATTCAAATTCTAAATAAACATTACCAGAAAATCAGATTTGTAGATTACATGCACACAAAATGGTAGATCAAACCAAGCGACCGAAGATGATAAAAGATTCACAGATAACAAAAAATGAAAAATTAAGAACAGAAGCTCACCGGCGATGTTAAAAATCAGCAGAGAGTAAACGAAGAAGAAAACAGTGGAACGAAGAAGAGCGGTAGCCATGGCTGTTGAATTGAAAGCTTGTAATATGTTCGAGGCGGGACGCAGAGGAATGAGAAGTTAAATAAGTGAAAGGGAAGAGGACAGGGGTAATATTGTAAATATTCAGTGGGCCCTCGAACTTTTTGAAAAACGGGCTGCCCGACGAGGGCAGTAAATAATGAATCGCACCGTTAGAGAAGTGGAAGTGGAATGGAAGCTGGCGGGAGTCGTGGAGGGCTTTGCTCGAGTAACGTCGATGTTATATAATAATCAATGAAAAATTAAAAAAAATAACATAAAATAAAATTATTGTCCATGTTTTTGTGAATGACCGAAATGCCCTTTTTTTCTTGACCGTTGCCCAACTTGCATTTGCAATTGAATTTGTGGGCCGAAAATTAAATAAACACTTTTTTATAATTAAGATATATATATATATATTTTTACTTTTTACTTCTCACCTATAAATAAACTTATTTATATTATAAAAATAAAATGAAAAGTTAATCTCCTTTGTTTAGTTTTTCAAAAGTAATATTTTTTTTATTAGTAATCGGTAGCAAAATGTCAAACAACCAATTAAAAAAAAAAAAAAAAACAACTACCAACTAAATACTTTAAAAAATGTAAACTAATTAAATATTAAGAATAAAATAAAATATACTATAGATCAGAAAAGATAATATTAAGATATAATATCTAAGATATATTTCATAATTCTCCAAATATTACATCTCAACCTTTATATATCTAGCAATAAAATAAATTAAATTATGAAATATCTCAACAAAAAACAAGAAAAAAAAAAAAAATTCGAAGCTTTTTACTTAGCTATTAAGCAACATTAGTGATCCCATCGCTCAAACGTGACCCCATTTCTGTGGGTGCTTTGAGCTGTGAGAAAGCAAAGCATTTACATGAAAACTCGCCGTGGGCAAAAGGTTAGATTCTCAATTACTTGTTAAATAATGGTCACTACTTTATGAACAAAGCATAAAGGAGAGCGAGCTTTACGATCGTGGGATTAATTGGCGATGAAGCAACTTGAATCTGATCCATTGGACTTTGAATCTGATCCGTTGGACTTTGAATCTGATCCGTTGGACTTTGAATATGATCCATTGGTATATAAGACAGCTTTTGAATCCAACGGGCTATGTACGGTACGTCTCTCTCTGATCGGAGCTGTAGTTCTATTGACTAATTTGACGTTCATGGGGTTTTCTCGATACTTTCTGAACCAGGAAGAGGAACATTGTTTTGAAGCATTGATCCTTTGTTCCATTATCACGCCAAGGTAAGCTATCCGATTGAGTTCACTTATTTCTGCATTTCCTTAATTTTCCGAACTATTAACAACTGTCGATCGATTCCAATCAAAGACAAAACACTATTCGTTCATTCATTTCTTCTTTTTTATATATTGAATGTAGTTAATGGCTTGATTTCAATGATGGGTATTGATCATCGATGTCATCTAAGTGTAGGAAATTGGGCATGATCTGTTTTCACCCTCACGATCCATATTTTTTAGATTCAACCTCAGCTCGGAGGAGAAGGAAGCATTATTTATAAGGGTGTGTAAACTTCTCCCTAATAGACGCTTTTTAAAAATCTTGAGGGGAAGCCCGAAAGGGAAAATCCAAAGAGGCCAAGCCGTGAAGGAGGGTGGACACGAGATGGTGTGCCAACAAGGATGTTGGGTCTCAAAGGGGAGTGAATTGGGGGATCCCACATTGATTGGAGAAGGGAACGAGTGCCAACGAAGACGCTGGGCTCCTAAGGGGGTGAGTTTTGAGATCCCACATCGGTTGGGGAGGAGAACGAAACATTCTTTATAAGGGTGTGGAAACCTCTCCTTGGAAGGAAAAGCTCAAAAAGAACAATACCTGCTAGCGGTGTGTTTCGCAAAGAAGCAAAATAAGAAGCAAAATAAGAAGTACGAACATTCTTGACTTGCACAATTTCAAGAACACTGCTATAACTTATCTATTACAATTCCAAAACCAACAAGTTGAGTTAAATATGTTCATCATTAGACTTGGGAAGTTTCAAAATCAACAAATTGCATCAAACTTCGAACCATTTTTCTTCTCAAATTTCTCTGCCCTTTCCTTTCATCAAAAGATAGACATGTACAAGGTCTCTTGTGACTTCATCGAGCAGTCCACTCAGAACATACTTTTCCACACCCCTTACAACCTCCTCTCTTTCAAGAAACACGAATGTGGGCTCATTCCATCCCAAGTCCCACATGCTATTTAAGTCAGGTTCCTGGTTATAGATATCACTTTCAAGCATTTTGGGCAAGTAGTCTTGCAATTCACATTCTAAGTTACCATTCTTACCATAGAATCTCAACGCCTCAATGTCTCTATGCACCTGCTTGATCAACTCATCTAAAGATCCTATTTTGTTGGACCTCAAAGAAATGTTTGTACTAGGACGATTGTTGAGCTCTTGCCGTATGCCCTTTCGCTTCATGAGCTCGTAACTACACTCTATCATGACATTTTTTCCATTTTTTAAATGGCTATGACCACTGTCATGAAGAATGAAGCTGGGGATGTTGAGTTTGAAAAGTGCCTCTGCTGCATTCAGGAACCATTCACTCGTTATAAGCGTCTGCTTAAGTTGGTTTTCACTTTCTGTCAGTGTCTCTTGTTTTCTTGACTTGGAACAACTATGTAGGTGCTTCAAATGTGGGGGATATAGTTTGTTAATGTCGTATTTCTCTGCTTCTGCGCCATAAAGAGTTAAATGTGGGGGATATACTTTGTTAATTTTTGGATTTAAATAGTGAATTTAGAACATAAGAAGATAGGTAATTGAAGTCTTGCTTACCTTCTACTGCATTTATCACAATATTGGAGCCGTTGATTACACCACTGCCAAAAACCGACCTCTGATCTTGCTGATTGCTAGTACTAATTGAGATTGTTTTCTGGGACTGCATAAGATTAGGCAAGGTTTAACAAATAGTTAGAATATATTGAACTTAAAATTTGACAACTCAAGAAGAGTTGAACTTACACTGTCATTTGGAGCTGATATTTGTGGCTCTTTCAAGCTATGACATTCATCTTCAGCAGGGCTGGGCGGTGCCAAAACCCGCTCAGTCTCTTCGTGTGCATCTTGTGCACTATTAAGTGGCTGGAGGCTTGCTATTGTTTCTCTGGATTCAATGGTATGAGCTTCCACTTCTTTAGATCCATGTGGTCTGACGACGTCCAGTCGATCTAATGCATCATTGTTTTGTTCTACCTCCTGTGGTATTGGAATTCGCTGTTCTCTTGCATCTGCTTCATTATTTGTAGGCATCTTTGTAGATTTGGAATCATTCTTCACATGTATCTTAGCATGTTGCTCTTCCATAACTGGCTCAGTTTGTTCTACACTAATGTCGGTTATCTCGCTTGTTTTGTTATTTAAATCAAAGCTGTTGTTTTCTCTGGAAGGATGTTTAGGACATCTATTGTTAGGAAGGGCGTAAGAGTGGTGAGCTATGATGGTTTCTTTGCAGCTTTTCTTACTTTGTCTGACATGGTTCATATCCTGCTGCTTCTTTGGAAAAGTGAAAGTGTCATGGACTGGTTTTGTTAAACTCTTGAACGTGTTCCCATTTCTCTTTTGATTTCTCTCCTGCACCATTGATTTTCCATTCTTTTGATTTCTCTTCTCTGTGAGCGTTGGTGGCTGCTGGTATTTGGGACTGTTTGGCGGCTGGTGCTGCATTCTTGATTTAAGGTTGTCTGGATGTCTCTTCTCCAATGGAAGTGTTCTTTCTTGTTTTTTCATCTGCTGCATCCTGTCCTTTTTCAGCTCTCCTCTCTTTTGATCCCTTTCCGTGGTGCTTAGCTCCCTGTTCTTTTGGTGATGAGGCTTCATAAGACCGTCCCGGTCGTTCCTCGGCTGCACTCCGTTCTTTAATACTTCTCTATAGTCATCCCTATCTGTGCCTTTTTTCTCCCTGTGCTTTACGTGAAGCTGCTTTGTAAGTCCTTCCAGATCGTCCTTCTGACTCGAGACTCCCTGTCTCGTCTCATTCTTGTTTCGTTGTTGCCTAAATATCGTGATGGTTGGTGTTGATGGGCTAGTTTGTGGCCTTATTCCTTCCATGTCTTTCCATGATGGTTTTCCACGAAAAGTGATGGCTTGAAGACTTGCATCAAATATGGTGTTCACCACAGCTGAATTTTTACCTGATATGGCTGTTTTTGGAATCTTGGACCCGGACCGACTTTCTTTAATATTAGTCCTTGGCTCGGCCAGGCCGATACCCCTGGCTGTTGGCTGCAGATCTGCGACCTTTCGCTTGGAACCCGAGTCCTGGTGTGCATAGTTTGAATTGTCTGAAAGATTATCTAGCCCCATTAGTTTTGCAATTACATTTGAAATCCCCACCTTCTCACGTGTGTTTGAAGTTTTGATATCATGACCACAGCTTGCTGTTCTTCTATGGAAACTAAATTTCACAGTATTTATAGGTTGCTCTTCTGTGTATCTCAGGGTCGCTAGCTTCTGTTCGTGACCATTCCCTTTGATATCATCTTTATTTTCTTCGATATCATCTTCATTCTCTAAGAGTACAATCCTATTCTTATGTTGTGGGCTGATCATATGCTCTGAGGCCTCGTGCAAGTTCACAAGCATCCTCAAAGACTCCTCCAAATTCACAGCTCCCTTCAACAGTTCCTGTCCAATTTCTATGGAACATCTCCCAAAATCTCCATTAGAGCAAGTTGTCAAGATCTGGTTCAATTTCTGTGCCCCTTTTGATATCTCCTTAATATGAAGATGTGAGATGGTTGGAAAATATCCACTTGCATTTTGGTTCCTGTCCAGGCCGCCTCTTTTGTTCGATTTCCCGACTTCGAACGAACTCCTACCGATTTGGTGCAGGAAGCCCAGCATTAAATTGTTTCCAGATGATGTATTTCCTCTTAGTTTTCCTCCATTTTCAAGTGCAAAAGCTAAGGCCATGGATAAGTCTCCTATTTGTTCTGAGTTACGGCCTCTAGTGAAGGGAACAATCTGATTTGAAGTATCATTGGTCATTGGTGATTTATTCCCTCCACCATACCTTGTATTACTGGGAACACTCTGCATTGAATCATACGTGAAACAGTATAAGATAAACAAGGAAGCATTGTAAACCAACTCCTCTACGTAGAGTTCCGCGTACCATTCCGTGTGTTCTAGCGTTCTTCGATCCTCTATGAATTTGTTTCGAGTAAGCATATGCATCTGAAAAGAAAAAACACTCAAACAACATGTAGAGCTCATTCGAGATATATTAGCTAACTAAGAGGAAGATCGTGGGTTTATAAGTAAGGAACACTATCTCGTATGAGGCCTTTTATGACTCGACTCAGTTTTGTGATGTTGATAATTATGCAAATTATAAAAGCAATATGGCATCAAATTGATCTGTTGTGCTGCACTTCATAAGAGAGAAATAACTACTTTTTGGTGTTGTTCCTTTTGAACTTCTCTTGCAAGTTAACCGTGTTTTCGCTGTGCTTTAGTATTGCTTGTATTCATGGAAAGAAAAACAAAAAAGAATAATTCCCTTGAGAAAAGCTTCATATGTTCTTGAATTTTCCGAAGCATGATTATTCTTGTGTAATAACATATTATATGTTTCAAAATTATGAACAGACAGCGCTTGGCAGAATGTGATTGTAACCGTCCAAGCTCACCGCTAACAGATCAGGCTTCCCCTCTCTTATAAGGAATGTTTCCCAATCGACATGAGATCTCACAGTAATTCATTCGGTTTCAAAAGAATATCAAAAGAAGAAATCTAAGTTAGAAGAGTTTACTAACCGATGGTTGTGGTTTTGGAACGGTCGGAGGAGTGCGACGCAGCGGCCATTCGCTGCTTCCTTAACCTGAGATCATCTAAGAGCTTCTGAGCAAAATCTGATCTCTTAGCCATGTGGTTGGGAGCTCAAGCTAGCTTCTGATCTACCAAACGAGAGAGTGTATTTGTAAGATTGCTGTGATTCGTTTTCATTGTTGTTGCCATGGTTCTCTCATGGTTGGGTGAGATGGGTAGTGTGTGTGTGTTGTGTTGTGAACCAAAGATGAATGGAGGTTTGAAATTTTGGCTTTTAAAAGGTTGACGTGAAAGCCTCTCTCTCTCTATCTCTGTTGCATTTTACTTTCATTACAATTTAAGCAACAGCTAATATAGGGCTTCTCGTCCAAGCCTTTGTGTCAGCTTTCTTTCATTTTCTTCACCTTATGCTCCTTTTACTCTCTCATTCATTTGTTCATTCCCTTGCATTTATAAGTATCTCCGTTCTTGAATGATAGCGTGCTCGTGGCATATTCAACGTTGAAATACTGGTTGTATTAACAAAAGAGTTTCAAACGATTTAGTTTAAAATGCAGAATCAGTCGGACAAGGGGGGAATGTTGTTGACATCATAGCGTGCTTGAGGCCTAACTTCTTTTATAGCTCGACCAGTATTAACAAGCACTAACAACTTAATAACTTCTTCTTTTATAGCTCGACTAGTATTAACAAGCACTAACAACTGAATAACTTCTTCTTTTATAGCTCGACAAGCACTAACAACTGAATAACAACTTAATACCCTGTATGAGTCGTACAAGTGGAATACCCTGTATGAGTAGGACAAGTGGAACAACTGAATATCCTGTATGAGTCGGACAAGTGGGGCATGAGTCGTACAAGTGGAATATCCTGTATGAGTCGGACAAGTGGGGCACTAACAACTGATATATTCTTCTTTTATAGCTCAACCAGTATTAACCAGTACTAACAACTGAATAACAACTGAATACCCTGTATGAGTCGGACAAGTGGGGAATGCTGTTAACTAGATAGTTTAAAAATGAACGACGGGAATTGAACCCGCTTGTGGTGGATTCACAATCCACTGCCTTGATCCACTTGGCTACATCCATATATAATTATTGTGATGCTTGGGATGGATATATATTATTTTGTTTTTGTAAGAAATTTTTTTTTTTTTATCAAGAATTAACAATTTAAATAGAATTTTTATTTTAAAAAATATTTTATATAATAATACTACGAAAAATATAAAATATTTTATTCAATAATATTACGAAAAACTTTATTTTTGCACATTTTTCTATTTTATATTTAATTATGTATAGATTTGACTAGATTTATAATTACTGTTTTTAGTTTAAATGTTTACAAGTTTGTATTTTAAATTAGAATAATCTAAACCGTAGTATAAAATTTTGCAGTATCCTTGTTTAATTTAGATCGAATCTGTCTTGTTAGTTACACATAGATGAATAACAGCGGTTAATTTGTAAACGAAATCTCACCGTTGATTTGTAAACTAATTTCTCTATCAAACTCGAAATCTAACCGTTCATTATAGAAATAATTTATAATAAGACTTTTCTATTCATATTTTCTCCCTTAAATCTCTTGGTATAGAATTGAATCAGAGAGCGTTTTTCTCGTATACCGACCTGTTCTTTACCGCTTAAGGCTTGGAGCATCATCATGTATTCATCCCTAAACATATGGATTCATCTGGTAAACCAACCTTTTCGGCTTGGAGCATCATCATGTATTCATCCCTAAACATATGGATTCATCTGGTAAACCAACCTGTTCTCTCGCCCTTAGGGCTTGCAGTATTCAGGTGTTGTTTCTGGATCTTTTTTCTTCCCAGATTTTGTGTTTCTACGACGGTACTGCGTTCTTTTTTGGATTGATTACTGTTCATAAATCATACTCAAATTGAAATGAAATATGGACGAATTTTGATTAGTATTTGAGAAGAGATCCCGAGGCCATGAATATTTATGAACGGGAACTTTTTATGCTCTAGTTATTTATTGTTTCGTTATTGCTAGACGTTTATGATCGTCAGTTTCATTATTGGGCACATATTGATTGTTTTTCTCTGAAATTCTCCCAATCGATCACGATTCTGTCAAATATTCTGTGATTGTTGTCACCGTTGCGTATCTTTGAACTCTGTCTGATGAACTGCTTGTAAATCTTTCAGACGATGAACAATTTTGATTACTTCTGAAGAAAATATCTGCCTTCTTGACCATTCGAGCAGTAGTGCCCGGAGATAGAGTTGTTCCCAGTCATATTTATCAGAGCTAAGTTCTAAGAGAAAAGAGAAGGAATATCAGCTTGAAGATGCCAATGTTTGTTACGGTTTCGAAATTCTGAGAATCTGGATCAGTATCTCAATTTCATTTCAAAGATGGCTTTGATTCACACCGTTCTGAAAAAGATTTGCCATCCGAAAAGAGAAAAAAGAAAAAAAAAAAAACAAAAAAAAACAGAGTGTTTATCTAAAGAAATGCCTCGATCAAGGGTAGATGTGTTGAATTTTCTGGATCGCCTCCTGAAGTTCTAGAATCACCAAGATCGCGGTAACTCCTCCTTCCTAGCAGCTTCAATTGTTCTTTTTGTTTCATTGGTTGCCATCATCAAATGCCATTGGTTTCTTCACTGCATAGTGAGTTCTACCAGGAAAAGCCTCGCAATTATCGACCACTTATTGCTATGAATTCGATTTGTAGCCAACAGCCTCTCTACGAAGATCGGGCAGGAGAGCTATTTCCTATGATGGGAGTTTATATACAATTTGGAGTATCAATTCAGGTATGGCCATTTCTGATTCCGCCCTCAGATTATGAGTTTTGTTTCTTGAATAATATTTCCAAATCATCTTTTTTTAACCATTTTTATCCATTCCCAGAATATCCAAATTTAAGTTTGCATGTTATTTTGCAGGCTTCTTGTCAAGTGTGCGGGAATTTCTTGAACACCTCGTTTGAGATATTCTGCATCCACACCATTAATTTGGCTTCAAAGGTTTGGAGTCCCAACATCTGGGAGTAGATTATATGAGAATGTGATTATTTAGTGTCAATGGTAAATATATGTATCTTGAAGGGCTTCCCAATGGTAGGCCATTGGAAGCCATGAAAAGGTATATAGTTGAAGCTTTGTTGCCATTGTGTCGTCGACCTTTGCCATGACAGGTGCGCTTGCTTGGCAGGTCAAAGTGCTTCAATAAAAAGTTCCATTTTCGAGTGTTCGGGGGAGGGGATGGCACGGTGCCCTTTCATCCGGCTCCCCTCTCCCAATCTCTGTCTCTCTCTCTCTCCCCCTCCCTCTCCCTCTCTCCCTGTCTCTCTTTCTTCAGTTTTTTCTGTAGTTTTGCTCAGTCTTTGCACGTCCACTATTACAAAGAGCCGTGTGTGCAGCAAAAACTAAATCGACGGTGAGATTCCACCCTCCTCGAGGTACGAATTTCGAATTATATCCATTTTCTAAAGTCGTTATGGTCTAATTGCATCGACCCATCTCGAGCTGTCAATATTGCAAATTTGAGATCGTACCATTTCTATATGCACGATTGCGTTTCTCACTGCCAAGCATTGCCAAACTACATCTTTAGCTAAATTCCGCAACTTTCATTATGGAAGAATCATATCTCACGTTTACTTATCAACTGTTCTACAAAGTATATGCAATTTGATCCATTTCTTTATCTACGTTTGATCTGTATATGTGTTTATGCGTTCCACTGTCGTCGGGTTTTGGGTTTTGGGTTTTGGGTTTCGTGGTCGAATTATGCTTCTTTCTTCTAGCATGTTTAGCCAGTCGAAAGATGATTAGAAATGGCCTTTTATTTCAGATGTTCTTTGATTTTGTATATAAACTCTAAGCTCCAAACAGACTTTACTCTAAATTTCTCAAGTGAGACAGCGTAGCCTCTTTCTTGGCTCTCTGGAGCTGAACAACTGCAGCTTCCTTGAAACATTCATCATGGTCGACTTCTTGCAAAAGGAGAAGGATGGCTCAGGCCACTGCTAGGCCAGTAGGGGAGTAATTGTAATGCATATGGCTAGATAGGGAATTAAATGTAACTAGTGAAACTTTAATTTATATCAGGTCTCATCTGAATCTATCCATCTATCCTCCTGAGAGAAGTTTGGAGAAGTGCGTTGATCCACATCTCAGAGTTGGTCGCTGATGAGCACATTGAACTATCCATGTGGCTAAGAGCCCTCACAGTCAAGCATTGATGAACACATTAAATTATTAGGTGCTACTCTAATTTTGTACTTAGGGTCATTTTATACTTTATAGATTGTAATTAATGTAACTAATTCCTACTTCCCACAGCCCTAACCTAAGGTAATTATAAGGTAGGGGCTCCCTTTTGTAAACACATCTTTTGGGAATAAAATAGCTTCCTTTTTTCTTTTTTTTTTTTTTTTTTTTTTTTTTTTTTTTGCCAAAAACATTAAATAAGTTGCATTTTAAAATCCTTTAAATGTTCTTTAATATTATTTATTTATTATAAATAGATAAATAAATTAGTAAGAACATAAAGAGATCCTAAATGATCTAGGCATTAATGACAACTTGACTAAGGCGGTAATTTTCTTCCATAATAATTTTATGTTTAGTAATCATATCTGAAAGCCTATGGCATAGACTCATAGGAGTGGACGAGTGGACAAAACATCCACGTTTCTCTCATGAACTTTAGTTCGAGAGTGCCACACGTGGCGTGTTCTTGGCCGTTGATTCCTTTCCGAGCGTGCACCGGCGGTGGCGATAGCGAATATCCATATACAGCACTTGTTTCATATTCTATGGCCGATCATCAGTGAAATAGCTGTGACGAACACTGACGCTGACCTAAAATTATTTTATATTTGAGAGAAGATCAAGGAGCTTCCACCTTTTCGAACTCTTTGGAGGGACTGTCGTCGTATTGTGGAATTAGCTGCGACAGGGAGTTGCGACTTTGCGAGGAAGAAGACTGAGAGAGCTTGTTTCCGATCTGGCACAATTAACTTTCGTAAGCATCTTTCTCGAGCTGTTTAAATCGCTGCAATTCTCTTGATTTTTCGATCTTCTAGTGCAATGTCCTGTCATTGATTGGGAATCTGAGATTTGTTACTGTTTGATTGTTGCCTTGAATTTTGATGTTCAAAATGTGCTTGCCTTTCTGTTAAGCCCTAGAAATCTGGAATCTACTGGAGATTTTTTGTGGTGATTTCTCCTTCTGCTTTGGAAGTCTTCTGCCGGCAAATTAATCTCGTTTTTGCCAGTGAAGACTTCTGTCCGGATCCTTCTGTAAGTTCGTATCAAGCAGTAGACTATTCTTTTTCATGTAAGAAACGGAGAATTTCTGTTAGTTTGAATGTAACAGGTTCGTGATTGCACAGCTATAATGTTTGGTCGGTGGTCTACTTCTCATCACGAGGAAGGGAACAGTCAAGAACAGATCACATCGAAGGTATGATGAGTTGATGGTCAAAGAAAATTGTGCATGTAGGTTCCTGGCTCCCAGATCCATGTATTTAGAAATTTTGAACTTGTTTGGGCTTGATTCGATCTAAACCATCTTGAAGATTTTTCTGGATCATGTGTTCTATACCAGGTTTGAAGACGATTGAGTATAAGATTTTTACGATTATGCAGGTCAATGAGCTTAAGGCCAAGTTAGGACCCTTAGTTGGACGCAATGCAATATATTGCAGTGATGCATGCTTGAAAAGATATCTGGTGGCTAGGAATTGGAATGTAGACAAAGCAAAGAAAATGTTGGAGGAGACATTCAAATGGAGATCTATGTATAAGCCTGATGAAATTCGTTGGGTAAGCATGTAATAGTTTCATAAAGCTTGATGTCTATGGAAGCTAGAGGTGAAGAGTTGAAAAGTAGTAATGGAGTTTTATGTTGCCTTTAAACTGATCATTTTAGTTTGTCTTACATTTAGCCTGAAATAGCATTTGAAAGTGAGACCGGAAAACTTTATCGAGCAAGTTTTCATGACCGAGAAGGTAGAACTGTCCTCATAATGAAGCCAGGAAAGCAGGTATTTTTTAGTAGTGTAAATTTTGCATCCAAGTTCTTAGCAATTTCAGAATAATTTGTGTTGAAAGCCCAGAACTGTTTCTTTTTTAACAGAACACAACATCATTAGAGAATCAAATTCGGCATTTGGTATATCTTATGGAGAATGCTCTTCTCAACCTTCCGGAAGGTCAAGAACAGATGTCATGGTTGATTGATTTTAATGGTTGGTCTCTTAGCACCAGCGTGCCAATCAAATCCGCACGAGAGACCGTCAACATCTTGCAGAACCACTATCCCGAGCGACTAGCTCTAGCGTTTCTATATAATCCCCCAAGGATATTTGAAGCCTTCTGGAAGGTATGGTTTATGCTCTCCAAGATCTTGCAATAACTCTTCATTCCATATGGTATAGACACCAATAAAACAAGGCGCAGATCATTCTTCTAGCAAAATTTGAACGATGAGCATTTAAACCCTCTTGTAATTTTGTTTATTACTTGTAGGTAGTCAAATACTTCTTAGATCCCAAAACATTTCAGAAAGTGAGATTTGTTTACCCTAAGAAGCAAGAGAGTGTGGAACTCATGAAGTCATATTTCGATGAGGAGAATCTTCCATCAGAGTTTGGAGGAAAAGCTCAACTGGAATATGTCCATGAGGAGTACTCTAGATTAATGATTCAGGATGATGTTAAATGTGCTGCCTTCTGGGAACCTGGTGAAAAGCAACACCACATCGTCAATGGCTACACCAGTGCAGCGGTGGCTCCAGAGTGAGTGAGTGTTCTTCGCAACAACGGGCGAGCTGAGCCATCCGCCCCTATCAGTTACAGGGCTTGTCACTTGTAGTTGCAGCCAAGCCCCTTAAATGAGTTTCATTTACGAACTTTTCATGGTCTATAGAAGAAGATATACAGGGAAAAGAACCCTTAATAACTTCACTGATCGTTCTGTTTTCGTTGGTGTAGCTTTGGTTAGAACACTTTGATTATGCTGTAAAAGATTGGTCAATTTGATTGAGTGGTAGAGATCTAACCCATCTCAAAAAACAGTCCTCCTTTCTATCACATCTCAGAAACAGATTATTCACAAGAAGACAACGAGTAATGTGCAGTCATTTGATAAAGAAATGATATTAGCTTAGCTGAGCTTCTATACACATGTTGTGAAACAAACATGCTAGGACACAAATTCTGCTGTCAGAGATGGATATTATTGACACAAACCATTGCTGTCGGCTTTCTGAATCTCAAGGTTAAGACAAGGACTCCAATGAAAGATTAGTAAGAGAAATCATGTCATATAATCTGCCTTCTTAGAGTTCGACTAGTTGCCTGGTAAGTGCGCACGAGCAAGCCAACTCCTACACCAATCCCCAAGCAGATACCAAGTCCGATTCCTACACCAACCCTTACGCCCGAGTTGAACCAGGATAGTTCACCATCTTCTCTTTCCATGTTGTCTGTTCTCCAGTACATGTTAGCATAGTCATCTTCAGTTTCTTGTCTATAATGTCTGTACTCTGAAACCTGCACAAACATAGAGTAGACAATGTTATAAAGCACTGGCTTAGGCAGCAGCCCAGGCAGCAAGAAAGACTGTGGAAACCATTGCAGAGAGCAACCCATTCTCCCTGCTAGTTTGACAGTGACTTGATTTGTATAGTAAGACTAGTTATGTTCAATTATGCTACATTGTGAGAAGAAATGACAGGAAAGAGTGGGTGAAGTATCAAACAGATAGCCATAGAAACTCCAGGAAGAGTGTGGGGGACCCCATTAAGCACAATCCTCAACATGTCCTCCTAGGAGTGGGAGGCCATGTCCATCAGATGGCCTGGTTCTGATAGATAAACCCTGACAGGACACTTTGAAAATGGGTCAGAACTAAGGACCAAGGTGATGGTGATGGTGATGGAATCAGAACCATCGCTACCCATGCTTCTTTCATTGATTCATGTGTTTTGGATAAGATTCTAAGTTCTAAGGTCTGTCCAAGCAACAAAATGGTAACATTTTAGGTCTCCAAGAGTAGGTTGCAGTGCAGCAAACAATGGAGTAATAGAACTTTCTTGACAAGTTATTCCGATCGATCGAGACATAAAAGGAATAAAGACTCTAACAAGAACCTTACTTGTGAATCATATAGGGGATATGAATCTTTGTGGCATTCAGAGGTATCATACTCTGGTATTGCATCCAACATGCGTTTATGGCCATGTTTCTTTCGAAAGCCGAGTTGCAGAGTTTTCGTTAAGACAACGGGGTTTCCAGAAAAGCTACCAGCAATGTACACTTCAATTTTTGGACTGATCAATTGCTGTCCTGCAATGAGCTTTCCCTTCAAGAATGCAGCATCAGCAACAGCCCCAGATTCACAGTTCATGCTCCATTTTTTCTTAGAAGAATTGGCGTTTGAGTCTCCAGTGCACACATCGTGAGACAATTCCCCAGATAGAATTTGATAATCTCCATTGAAAACCTCAAACTTCAAACTCCCCATTAGCCTAATGGTATCAGTGCTCACAAATGTTGCTTCTTCAGAGTTCTTGTTGACCCTATCTCTTCTGAGAAGAGAAGAAAAGCCAGAGAGATTACTGTTTCTAACACCATTGACGTCCAAATGGGTGTTTGGAGTTAGAGGGATATGGTTGAGAGTGAGAAACTCTGGGGTCAAATCATCCACCCGGAAATTACTGAACCTGACATAGAAGACTCTTAAATCAAACAAGGGCGATGGCATTTGAATGTTAGATAATGGATAAGAAGAGTATCCACAGATCTGGAAATCATGATCAGCTGCTTCCCCATTTACTTGTGTTTCATAAGGATGCTCCATGATTTCATAAGGATCCTCAGAAACTGATTTAGTTTGAAGTGATCATGAAAGCATCTGATGAGAAGTTCTCCTGGTTGCAACTGGAAAACCAGTGAAATCTGTTTTCAGATAGAGATGACTACATTCAGCAAATCCAAATTCAAATATACAACACAGAAACAGAGGGAAAGGAATGAATGCATGAAAGGAGGTGGAGAATTCTACCACCAAAATCAATACAACAGGGATTAAATTTCAAGAACTGTGCAGAGGAAGGAGGAAAAAGAAAGGTACCCAGAGAATTTTGCATCCACAATAACAATCGGAAGTCGAACATCCATTGCTTTCAGATCCCCAAACAATCCGATCCTTAGACGAAGTGGGGTTTTTGAAATCGCTGGATCAAAGTTGGTGGCTCAGAATGCGCAAAATAGGAGGAGGTTAGAGGAGGAGGAGGGAAGAAATGGGCACTGAGAGGTTTCCCTTTTTGAATCCCAAATAAAAAGGGTGTAGAAGTTATGATACAAACGATGGAGAATTGTGTGTGGGGGGAAAAGTTGAAGAGGCATTGGTAATGGGCAGATTGGAAATATTGAATGGGACAAGGTTGGTGTGTCGGGAAATGGGCGTTTTCTGGTTCTAAGTTGAAAAGGCTTATCCATTCACAGCCGAAGGAAGGCGTTGAGAGTTTGCATTCACGAGGACGGTGCTCCTGAAAGGGACGCATGGGCCGCTCAAACCTTTACAGAAACAAAACATGCTTTTTTTTTTTTTTCTTTTTTTAAATTTTATTTTAGTTGATTTCTTACTGCTTTAATAGCAAACGCATGCAAATAATCATAATACAAAATAAAAGTTCAAATATCTCTCATATGCCTTTTTTTATTCTATGATTTATTATTTTTATTATTTTCATTACTATAGTATATTACTGAATTTTTTTTTTATTAATTTTCATTAAATAACTATTTTATTTTTTTGTTTTGTATTTTGAAATTTTAGTTTATAAAATTTTTAATTTAGTTAAAAACATTTCATAGAATTTTTTTTAATAAATGTAATTTAAAAAATAAAAAACTAAATAGTTAACCAACTCGAAAACAATTTATATAATGAGAGAGCTAAAGCATCAGAAAAATAAAAATAAAAAAGATAAATTTTTTTATATGAAAAAACCCAATTGAAATATATTTGGTTTTCATGGGAAATATAATTGTCTCGGTTTATAACAGAGGCACAAAATTATGAAGGAAAAAAAAAATATACACTATAATTCTTTCAGGAAGAAAAGAATTCTTCCCTCTCTACCCCTCTTTACAAATTCACCTCAATGCCCAACAATTTCAGGAAAAAAAAAAAATTAATTTCCCAATTATCAGGAAATGATACAAATTCATATAGAAGAAATTTGATATCTCCCTCAAATTTGAATCATCTCTGTGGGAAAACGATTAGATTCAGTTGAAAAGAATTATTGTGAAGGCCGCCACATGGTCTTCTGTGCGCATAGAATTCCTTCTTCTCCATGAGAATAACTCATCCGAATTTCCCATTGTAGACTCTTCAGTATGCCTTCTAATGGGTTCAGAATTGCCAGCTTTTCACGTATAATTGCCCACCCTCCTGGTCGTGCTATACGATCCATCTCGACCACGATCGATACAGGCTCCTTGCACCTACAATATCGATTTTAAGTTACTTACAGCAGTCAATACCACAAGGCAGGAAGAATACAAAGGTGTTGAACTTCTCACCTGTTCTTGAGCCTCGAGAACAAATGATCGGCGTGCAGAAGGTCGTACGATCGTGGATAAGTACCAAACGACTCGCACCAGTCATGGTAGACGCCAACCAGACCGCGTTCGAAAATTATGGGAAGTGTATCTGGTGCATGAACTGGGATCACATTCATCACCCAAACAGAAACATTCTGTTGAGAGAGAGCAGTAGCAAACCTGGAAATGCATGCCAAAATTAAAATCCATATACTTTCCAATTCTCACTTTCTATTTTAAGTCTAATATATTGAGCAGTTGAATGATATCATACCCCCCATAAATGGCTTTCATGTCCATCACATTTCGCACATTTGACCAATCAATACCTATTCCGGTGAGATATGACTTCTCAACAATTGCCTTCCAGTGATTAGTGTCTGCAATTAACTTTTCTTTGTCATTGCTTAACCACTCAGGAAAAGCTTCAAGTCTCTTCGGCCATTCTTCGGGCCATTCGGCTCCGCGCTGTTCAATAGACGTTGGAATCGTGTGTAAGCATGTTTTCATAGGCACGTACCTGTTCAAACAGAAGTTATCAAGCAACGAATAAACAGTCCATATATCAAACCACACAATGAACCTGGTACTCAGATACAACTAAATAACAATAACTTTGTATAGAGTAGCACAGAGTATCGACTACGTCTAGGAAGTTGACGAATATTCGAAGTTCTCTAGAGCACCCTCATGGAAAAAGAATTACCAGGCAGCATCAGGGTTTTCGTTTTCCTTGCATAGAGGTGGATTTTTCCTTCTCCTCAGCTCAAATATATCGTTTGATTCAGGCTTCTGATATATCTTAACACCCATTTCACTGACTTCATCGGTTTTATGTGCCAGAATGTTCCAACAAATTGAGGCCGTCAATGAACTCATTGCTGAAAAGTGAATTTAGAGGCATTCTATAGATGTTAAACATCTGGTATTCAACAAAAGAAGGAGGATGCAAGCAAGAACAAGATTCATTATTTGGTTAAGGCAACATTTCAAATATTAACTTCTCAGAATTTCAACGCCTAGTCTGCAAGTGTTCAATGATTTTCTCCACTCATATTGACATTTGAATTGTTAGTAAAATCATCTAATCTTATATTGAAGTTCCTCAACTGAGAATTTGAGTATTAGATGAAATAAATTCGGTGGATAAATTTCGAACCTTCTTCTTCTTCGACGCTGTCATGTTTAGTGGACAAGATGAAGTATCCGCCAGGTCTTAAAATCCTATTCATTTCAAGAAGAAGCTTCCCGTCTAGAGAAGGAAAGAACAAAAACAAAATCATTCATTAGAGAAGGGGTCATTACTCATTTGTGAATAATCTTCAAGAAAGACAAGACAAGGTGCTCAAACCATTGGAATGCCAACTTCTGCTGCATCCACCACAATGAATGGCATCAAAAACACCACTAGGGAAAGGAAGTCTTCTATTCCCCAAAGGGCTAACCACAGTAGGAAATCCTCGCTCAAGTGCAACTTGAGCCAAGTCTACAAGGTCATCCTTCAAGCCTAATGACAATGTTATAACATCCTTTTCAAGAAGAACAGCACCTAAACTTGCATATGTGCATCCAATTTCTAGAACCAAGTGAATATTCTTGCCCCACTCAATATCAGGAACCATCTGCCAAATGCATTCGAATTTCAACCGATAAATAGAAACATAATTCCCTTGAAAAGTAGGGAAACCAAAAATAACGTACACCTTTACTTGTAAAGGGAAAGAAAACAATGAAGGAATTCTCCACATCCTAGAGTTATAAATGTGAGGTAACTGAACATTCGATCACATTATCGTACAAGACAAGCTATGGAGAGATCACATGCCTTCCACTATCCACCTATGAACTCGTCAACTCTATGATGTGACAAATAAGCTTGAAGCGGAAACTTGATCATCAAAATTAAAAGTAAGATTGCTGTTTGATATCAACAGTATCAATAAGACATGAAAGAGGGCATGACTCAGTTGCGGGGTTGTATTACATTTTCCAAATCTAGATCGTGAAAATTAAGCTAATGGACACAGCTTTTAAGCAAGATGCCAAAAGCTTACCTCTTCAATGGACTCGAGATAGTGAATAACTCCACCGTTGAGCTCAGAATGATTCTGAGGAAATGTAAGGAACTCTCCATCTTCCACCAACCAAGTATGTCTCTTGATGAAAGCAGCAAGCTTTGGATGTGCCACATTCTTGTAAAGTATCTGCAAAATTGATTACTATTAGAAAGAACATGATAATAATTCACTTATCCTCATAGAACCGAACATATTCTTTCATACCTTCGAATTGCTATCCCGCCAGTGCACTGGGGGTCCGTATCCGTTGGGAGGAAGAGGCACAAGGCACATCGGAGGTACTCGAGGGCAACTCCTTTCCCTATGCCGATAGCCCTGCTGTTTTACCCCTCCAGCTTCAATGTCGATACAAGGAATGTAATTGTATTTACTTCTAGCTCGGCATGATTTCCAACTATAATGAGCATTTGGATCAAACAATGGACCTTTTCTCTTGACCTTTTTCCCTTTATCTTTTGGTTCAGTCCTCTCCTCAGGTTCCTGATCTGACTCACCCAGATCACCTTCTGTTTCAGCTTCATCATCCTTTGACTCTGCTTCTTGACCATCTTTCACTTCCTGTTCTTCCTCCTCAATTCCCTTTTGTGCATCTTCCTCCTCAGATTCCTCTGATCCATGATTTTCTTTTTTTGCAACTTCTGGTTTATTTTCTTTATGTTTTTCATTTTTCTCTTTCGCTGCTCCATGATTCTTTTCAGATGCATGGTTACTGGGAGACTTGGAATCAGACCCCTCAACCTTTTTCATATCCTTTCCATCTAGATCGGATTTCACTCTTTCTTTGGTATCTCTGCTCGATTTCCCCTCATCTACTTTCTTCCTATTATCAATTTGGGTTCCAGGATTGCTAACTTTCCTGTTTCCTGTTACGGGTTCACCAATGTTGTCGAAACTTTCCCTCTGAATCGTCACGGACGTGGAAGGAGAAGCAAAAATCGACCATACGACTATAAAACAAAGTCCTAAAATAACCACTGCTGTCAACTTCGCGCAAAATCCATACGAGCGTTTTTCCTGGCGAGCAAGCCGAGCTATAGCCATTCGTCCACCGACGGCTCTAGGGAAATCTTAAGCTACAAAAATACTACGCAAACTGTAATCCGATCCCAAACAGAACTGAAAGGAAATACGTGCACAAACTAATAGAACAAGATCGAGAAAAACAGAACTAAATTACTTCAAAGAAGATAAAAACTCGGATTAAAATACAAAGATCCGATAGCCTTACAGCTGAAGTTAAAAAAAAAAAAAAAAACTACGAGTACTCACCTCGGAAATCGGAAGCCACCGTCCGAATCAAAGTGAATGGATACTCATCTAGCTCTTGAAAACGAAGCGAACTCAACATCCAGATTCAGAAAAGGAAAAAGTCCAGCCAAATGAAGAGATTCAGATGGATTACTTGCAGTTGCAGGCTTACTTGCAGTTGCAGGTATATCAGATCCGGGATTTTGAATAACAAAACAGCTACCGAGTTAAATTTCTAAGCAGAAACATGAATTATTCAAACCCATTGCTCTCACGGATGAATACTATCATAAAATTTTAAAAATGGAGGCAAATGTTTTAGTCGGAACGGGAATCTAGCGTGAAAACTGTGGAAGAGGTTGCGGTTTCGGACTCGGAAAGTTAGGCATGAGAGCGAAACGTCCGGGAATTGACGGAATGTTCCGGCGGCGAAGTGTGTTAGTATCTGTTGAGCACGTGAAGTGCACGTGCGAAGCGGCTTTGCCACGCTATTTTTTCTTCTGTTCTTTCATTTTCTTTCGTGCGCGTGGGTTTGGGGAGAGAAGGCAGATTCGTGAATGACACGCAGGTATCAGAAGAAAGGCAAACGAATATTGGCGGATTCAATCAAATTTACCCCTTTTTTTTTCTCTGTATATATATATATATATATTTTTTTTTTTTTTNAAATGTTTATTATTTTTAGTATCTAATTTTTAAATTTTCAATTACATTTTTATAATTTTAACATATAATTATGTTAAATCTTACACTAGTCAATGGGTGATGTCTGGACTCCTTTTCAATATATATATAAAGTTATTTTATATATATTAAATTTAAATTTAATTATGTTCAAATGAGCTTAATTTTACTAATTATTTGTCTCAAATTTATTGTGATCAAATTAGAAATTCAATATCAAAATTAAGCTCAACATTTATGGTCCAAAAACTAAATAGAAACATGAGGGTAACCATAAGATTTTTCAATTCTATTATTAAATGAATTATAAGGAATAATAATAATAATCATGCCTACTCTTTTAAAGAACTTAAAGCCATTTACTTCATTATCATCACGACTCAATGGTCAAGACGAGCTACCAAGCAAAAATGAAAAAACACTTTATAGAATATCCTCTTTCATAATAAACTTTCAATTTGAATATGATGTAGAACCCATTACAAAAATCAAATTGCTATGCGACATAATGATATCAAGAGTTGGTATTCCATACCAAAAACAACTATATGTCACTTAATTGATACACTTGCTTTGGATTGAAGATAACTACATATTATTCTTATACAATCAAAGAACGTCATTTCCAAAATGCAATCATCTAACCTTGGGAAAATATACATCTCTATGCCATCATAGAGATAAATTACGCTACAGCTAACTCTTATCTAGATTTCACCTTCCATTCTTCCAGTTTAAATCTCTTGTATGATTAAAAGAAAAAAGTTTTAGTAAAACCTGACTATCGAAGGCAGGCATAGTGAAGAGAGTGGGGAAGAGCTGCAGTAGCCAATTCGGAAGACCCCGTGAAAACTTGTCCGACCCGGCATTGCTGGGTAACAAAGCAGTCACGTATTAACATTTGGGGAAAGCTGAGGTGGATTGGTGCTTGGTTTTTCCGGAGATGGTTGCATGTTGATTTTTATTCTGCATTTGGAAGAATTCCGTTTAATTTTTGTGATCATCCAACAAAAACATCAAATGATTTCATAAGAAATATATTTACAACAACAAAATGGATCCAATCCTTAGATTTGTAATGGTGCAATCTCAGCAAGAAAGCAAAACCATGCACGAGTTCGAGTTCGAGTCCGGGTTCTTAACTTTTCTAAAGCTAGTAAGATGTACCTGTTGTGGATATTGACATACTCGTCTGTCTCGTCTAATATCTCCTCCTGACATAAGAATATATGACACGCAAGATCAAATTCAAATAATGGGTAAGATGGATGATTTAACAGTAACATACAGCCAACCAGCTCAATACAAACTAACTAATCCATTTTTATGAAGCCAATAACTTAGACAACAATCAAGGAGCTGGTATCCGAAAAAGAAAAGGCACAATGTCTTCGACTTAAGATGTTAACCACCAGACATCCTAACATACCAACATTTTCGATATGGAGGATGACACTGCAGCGCATGCAGAGATAACCTCCCAACTTTAGAAGCCATGCTTAGGTGCAAGTTACAGAAAAATTCCTTACCTGAAGAAGTTCTTCAATCACATCCTCCATAGTAATGACACCAACCACCTCTTCACCAGGTGGTAAGACAGGAAGAGGCGCATTTTCGACATCTAAAATGCAGAATGAACAACCTCTGTGTCGTTTTTTAAAGGCAGGAGTAGCTGGTGGACTTTTCTTCGTCTGTTCGCCCCCGGCCTTTTCAGCTATTGTTTGAGCATCAACTAATTCCATTTTCATCGCTAAATTATGAGTAGCAGCACCAGCAGTTGAGTCAACACCATTGTCTGAGAATCAACCAGACAAGAAAAGGAAATGTCAAAAGTAACAATAGATTCACAGTGAAAGCAGCACAACTAAGAGCATTTGATGTGAATCCCCTGTAATTGGTGGATCTAATACGATACCAAGGAATTTGGAAACAGGGAAAGCATTAAAAAGAGGCGGAGCTCAATGACTCGAGCAAATATGAGTTCAAGCTAACCAATGTCTAGAACCTTAACAAATTTGGATGAGAAATACTATGAACGTAAAATCTGAGCCATAAAGGAATGGACAGCATAGACAACAAATTTAAAATTTATGTGATCTCAAGCCCAACTGCCCTAAACATGACTGGATAGTCTATTGTTCATAATTACTTTCTTTTTATCCAATTATAAGAACTCGCAGCTTTTTTGCACATCCTAACCTTTTTTCAGCAATGCCTCAGATTGGTAGCCATGTTTCTTGAATACCACAGCAATGTGACTATGGCCCTTTTGAAATTCATTTAAAATGTCATATAGAGGCATGTCTTCAGAAACCCTGAAGTAGTTGAAGGAATGAAAACTGGTCAAGCTTGGTCATCAGGTAATTTCAACTGAAGGCATAAAGAGAGAAGCAAGTGATATTCTCCTTACCGTGGAATTTTTCTAATAATCATTTTTCTAAGGAGAACTCTATCTTCTGGATCAACAGTTAACAGATTTTTAACCTGCAAGATGTTCAAGATGGAGCAAATGAGCAGATGCTGCATTCCATGGACTATATCTCAAGTCCAACTATCATTGGCACAATAAACACACACCAAATGAATATATATATATATGTGTGTCAGTCAGGAATGAAAACAAATTTCACTAACTTCGACTCACTTGAATAAACATATTGAAAAACATATGCCAGAGCAACCCGCAAATTAGAGGTACACCATTCAAACTAATCATATCTGCTCAATTAGGCTTTGTACTTGGTTTATATGTTGCAAATTTTAATTTGAAACAACTCAGCTTGACCAAGGCTCTCTATTTTCCTAATCGTTGGTCGGCAGTCTAACAATTTAGCTCACATTCTTAAACTCCTTTGTCCAAAAGTATAGCATAGCGAAAGTTCACTAATTTGTGCAAGAGCTGGTTTATGGTGTATGCAAGGTACTTCAGCTTTGCATGTTTAGTATCACTGATTTTTAAAATCGGGAAGCAAGAGGGACCTGTGAATTCCCTCTTAGCCATTTCTGAATTTCATTCTTAGCTCCCATTATCCCACTATTAGGAGCCACGACAGAAAAGGCAAGAAAGAGAATTCATTTCAACCTATCAAGAAATGTTATTGTTTGTCATATCTATGGATGATGCAAATGAATTACCAGAACTAGTCCAATTATGTTTTTTGGATCTCCAGAATAAACAGGAACTCGACTATGGCCTTTCGTCATAATAGCATTGAGCGTCTCCCTGCCCATATAGAGAAAGGGCTTTAGAAAAAAGAAATAACGAGCAAACCAAGCGAGACCGACACAAGAACTGAAATTTTAAAATTAAAAAAATATATATATATATTAGAAACCCACAAATCAAGAGTTGCATCCAGATCAAGGGAAAATGCATTTGATATCGATGTCATGGCATCTTTGGCTGTCTTTTCTGTCAATTCAAGTGCCCCAGCAATGATAGTAGTCTCATCGTGAGTTAAATCTCCACCTTTTCCAGCCTAAGCCAACATAGATTTTATACACCATAATCATCAGATAAACTTGAATGGAGTAAGAGGAAAATCAGAGCACACATAAGGATAATATTCCTTTAGAGCACTCAGATCCAAGCATATTAATTCATTCAACTGATGCCCATGACTACATGCCCAAGTTGATTGACAAACCTCATTGCCATGAAAGTTCACAAAAGTCTTGAGCTCTGCTCTCCTCAAGAGTACAGCGTGCCCTTTACCCAACATCCAATCAAGAACCTAAATTTCGAAAAAGAAACCAAATGAGTGACTCAGTAAATTTATTGGTTCCTTGTAGCTATATAAGATACTCAAAAAAGCTTCCCAAATATCATGTAAATAGGGCCAAAAAACTATTATCCTATCATTCTCAGTCTACAATTTTCATTTCCTTGCTTAGAACTTAGAAGAGGTAAGGGCAATGATCATTTCCACTAGTTTACCTTACTAATTGGATATGAAATGGGAAAGAAAATCATGAGAAGAACGCGAACAAAAGGTGCCATTATTGCCCCAACTTTCAACCCATAACGAGTGCAAATTGCTTGCGGTAATATCTGCAGTGAAGTATACGTCACATAAACAGAATAATATCCAAATGTACAAATTATTTTCGGATAGGTCGGATCAGAAGTACCTCTCCAAACATGAGAATAAGAGTAACCGAGACAAGGACTGCCAGCCAAGGAGGTACGATCATGTCTAAGAATATCGGAAGAGCCTGCAGGAGGGACACATACAACAACGTTAAGTTTAATTAGCAAATTATGCAAGCTCCACAAACAGAGATGTGCAAATGTAGCTACTAACCTCCATTGCCAAAGAGTTACCAATCAAAAGTGTGCAAAGCAGAAGATGCTGATTCTTTACCACTGGCAATATCTTAGCTGCCAAAGAAATCACAACAATGTTACTTCCCAATCAACCTATCCACTCAGTTCATAAGCATGCAGACAAACACAACTACCTAATTCCCCGTTCCTAAACACAGTATTGCATAATTTCAATAGCCAACAGGCCCTAACAAATTACAAACAATGAAAAGGTTCCTGAAACGCCAAGAACATTCAGGTGATAAGCCCTCTGAGATCACCAGGATTCAAGTAGGTTCAAAATGAATTTCAAGAGCTGTGGGAAGTGATAGAGATTACCAGCATGTTTGCGATCCTGAGGGCGGCCAGACTTTATAAGAACTTCGAGGTCAACGAGGCCAAGAGACATGAGACCCAAAGTGAGCCCAGCCATGAGTCCAGCGAAGGCCACCAGTCCTACGATTATCAACAGGAACAGAAAGAACTTCGACTCACAACACCGAACATCTTCCGCCATAGCTCTCTCTCTCTCTCTCTCCTCTTCTCTAGCAGAAAATTCGCAGCCGCAGGAGCTTGTCCCCTCGCCTTTTCAGCTATCACTTATCCTTTCACGCACAATCTCAGCGAAGAAGGTGATTGGCTTCTACTTTCTCGACTATGAACTTTCTCTCGAGACGAATTTTCCTCGACAATCGCAGGGAATCGCAGTCTGCTACTGACAGAATATAAATATTTTCTTCTCTTTTAGCAGAGAAATTCCCCTTTTTCCCTCGCACAAAGCATACCCAAACACATGAATGAATGAAAGAGAAAACACAGAGACGCTATGGCCCACGCTCCTGACTTCGCGGTTAATGAGACAGCGATTCCTGACCGTCCGATCGGGATAAGTTTGGAAGACGTGTTTTGATTCTCATTTCATCAGTTCGTCCTTGAAGTGGGTCCCGCGCTATTCTTCCCCTCTTGCCAGTGCTAATTGCCACGCATGTCTAATAAATTATAATAAATTCATCGTGGACTACGTGGATATTCTTTTTTTACCTAAAACTTTAATTTCATATAAATGCTTAAAAATTGGGAAAATAATTTTAGAAAACTATTTCATAGTTTATATATTTTATTCCACAAAAAAACTATTTCGAACAATATAACGACATAAATTTCATGAATAAACAGTAATGTCTTTCCTTTAATAATAAGACTAATCTGTAGATATAATAAACAGTAATGTTTATTTAGATTTCCATTGATTACTGTTCTGTCCAACAAACTAAACGGCAGCATGGATGAAGCAATAGCTTCCCCACCAATTTCCCGCCATTTAAATTCTCTCAAAGGAATGATTACCATATTAAGGTTGTTCGAACTAGTCTTGCCTCTCGACGTCTCGAAATTCTTCTGGTTCGGGGACGATTTCGCTGGATAGCCTTTTATTTGAAGACAAGAAATCATATCCACAGCTGCCATATGAGCTTATTCTTCCGGGTTGTTTTGAGCCACCACTGCCACATTCTCTATGTACATCTGATGAGCTGTGTCTCCAGCTACCATGAAAAGCAGCACTCCAAGATGTTCTTGATGAAGTTGTGCGCAGCCTGCCGGAGCTAGAGCTTTCTTCCCTGATTACTCTCAAAGGATTTTCCAATGCTTTAAGGATGTATCTCATCAGGGGTCGTCTAGACGGTTTCGGGTTCAGACATAACTTGGCGATGATCGCCATTGCCCATACCTCTTCCAGAAGATCGTCGTCGATCATCAACGACGGATCGACTATCTTTGTTATGAGTTCCTTATCATGGATACTTATGTTAGATAAGGTGTATTCCAGCCACTCCTTTGTTGTAGAATCTTCTGCTTTGCTGATACCAAGCTTTCCCGTTACAAGTTCTAATAACACTTTACCAAAACAGTAAATGTCTAGCGAACAGGATGCTTGTGAGGGCCCTGTATACAACAAATTAGTAATAATGTCACACTTCCAGAGCTCAATACAGGAATGGAAAATCATTCAGTTGAAAGAAACATGAACATTGACTAACGAATAGTGAATTTTCTCTACTGTTCTAACTCTAAGTCTTCAAGCTATGAACGTATAATTAAAAAGAGAGATCTCAGAAGGAATACGCACCAGAAGAGCTTTGTTCGGAGCTTCTGCAAAGGAGAATCAAGAAGATGCCATTAGAATTTACGCATAGTATAAGAAAAATGATTGACAGAGTAGCACATTATAGGGATTCTATTTGTTTTTTCAATTAAATCGACTTTTTTGCGCCAAAAAACAGAAGCTTGTTCATAATTCTACTTGAGATACATACTGTTGTGTTCTCCTTAATCTCGAGAAGACATTATGGTGCTGATCCCCTCCTAGAACACAGGCCTCACTCAAGCTTCCAAGACGCACTTCGAATTTGTCATCAAGGAGGATACTGCTTGCTAGAATATCTCTTCATCCATTCAAGAAAAGAAAAGTTAATATATTGTTTGTAGACAGTATATACAAAAGGTCACATGGTGCTTCTGCTATGTCAATTGAAAAGCAGAACATAAGAGTGAATCTACTGTACTATAATTAAAGGTAACGGTTCATGAAATCATTGGCCAAATGTATTATACTAGTACATGTTCTATAAGTAGATGCCTCCCTCTAACAGCCCAAATCCGCTACTAACAGATATTGTTCGCTCTGTTAGAGAGAGGTCTCTACACCCTTATAATGAATGTTTTGTTCTCATCTCCAACTGATGTGGGAACTCACAATCCACCTCCCTTGGAGGTCCAGCGTCCTCGCTGGCACACCACTCGGTGTTTGGCTCTGATACCATTTGTAACAGCTCAAATCCACCCCTAACAGATATTGTCACTTTGGCCCGTTACGTATCGCCATCAGCCTCACGGTTTTAAAACACGTCTTTGATTGATACCTGTGGATGAGAGGTTTCCACACCCTTATAAGGAATGTTTCGTTCTACTCTCCAACGAATGTGGGATCTCACACATATAAAGTTTATAATACCGTAAGGAAAGCTTGTTGATTGATACCTGTGGACGAGAGGAGGGTTACATTCATGATGCAGGTAAGATAGGGCCTCAGCCGCTCCTATTGCTATTTTCAGTCTGATAATCCAATCCAGGGACTGCACGGTGTCATCTTCTGAACTGGAAACCTTCTGCAAGCAATTAGCCAAGTCCCCATTTGGCATACATTTGTACACCAAGAGCTTTTCATCCTCGCGCTCAAAGCAGTGCCCCAAGACTGGAACAAATCTCATATGCGATACTTTGCTGAAAAAGTCTAGTTCTAGAGAGTACCTTTCATTCTTCAAATACTGCATATTTACCTTTTTAATCACTACAGGAAGGCCACTCTCCAGGAACCCCTTGTAGAGATCTCCAGAGTGACCATGTTTTAAAAGATTGTCTTCGCTGAAATTCCCAGTGCTTTGTAGCATCTGCTCATAAGTAAATGAATCTCCCAGACCAGCGAAGTAGAGCGGTTCCTTTGGAAGTGAAGGACTGGCTTCATCATTAGATTTTGCTCTCTTATTTGCTTTACCTTTGCCACATATTTTCAAGAACAATACGAGGATAACCACAAAAATAACAACGAGGCCCAATCCACCAAATAGTCCCACCATTATGAACTTCAAGCGATTGTTTTTAACATAACGATGCACTAGTTCGTCCGGATTTCCTTCTCCAAACCCTTCAAAAGTTAAGGTTTTCCCAGAGTAGAAGAGGCTACAATCCTCAAAATTTCTTTGATTTGGCACCATTTTCAGGCAGTTTCCTCGGAGGCTAACATTATGACTCTTGTTCTGTACAACACCCTGGAAATAGTTTCCTGATAAATCGATTGACCCATGGAATTCGAAGGGTAGATTTAGATGACCAAACAGAAAATTGTTTGAGAAATTGAATACAGCAACACTGTTTGGAACAAAACTTGGCGAGCTACCCGTCAAGATGTTGTTAGATACATCCAGAAACTTCAATTTGGGGTGTGCTAGCAAGTCACGATTAAGACCGCCATCAAGTTTATTTCCTCTCAAAGCCAATACTTGTAACTGAGAAAGACTTCGAAACAAATCATCTGGCAAATGGCCCTCTAAGCCGTTATCTCCAATATACATCTTTTCCAAATTCCTTAACCCCTTCAAATTCACAGGTAGCACACCCGTTAGCGAATTCATGCTAAGATCAAACACCAGTAGTGCTGATAGATTACCCAGTTCACTTGGTATGGATGCTGTTAAACTGTTGTCCGAAAGATTCAACACTTGTAGTTTACTAAGAGTGCCTAAATTGGGTGGGATCGGTCCAGATAAAAAATTCGAGGCAAGTTCAAGCCGTGTAAGATTGTTAAGAGATGAAAAAATGGGAGGTATTGACCCAGTAAGCAGATTTCTCGAGAGATCAAGAACAGATAACTGAGATAACTGTCCGATTGCAGAAGGCATACTACCAGTAAGACTATTACCAGATAAATGAAGAACAGTGAGCTTACTTAAATTGCCAATGGAGGAGGGTATTGGGCCAGCAATCGAAGAAGAGCTTAGATCAAGCACTTGAAGCGTAACAAGAGACTGACCGAACCAGTCCGGAATGGAGCCAGGAAGTAAGAAACCAGAAGCGTTGAATGAGACCAAGGCGGTAAAATTCGCAAGCGCATCGACGGCGAAACGAGGGCTGATCAGCCTACTACGAGTTCGCTTCAGTCCTGATACGGTGATCCCAACAACTCGACCGGCTTTGCACTGAACTCCGGTCCAAGAGGAACAGGGCTCGGCTTTTATAGGCCAATCTTTGCCTCTTAACCCTAACGATGATCGGAGACCAAATAACGCCGTCCAGTCCGCACTGGAGTTCAACGAATCCGTCTGACCTAAACCACACTGAATTAATAACAATAATAAAACTACATCTAGCAGATACCGCCGGTGAGCTTGAAATTCCATCGCCGTCTGGTAATGTGGAAGGAAACAGGAAACTCACAGTGGATTTTGAAGTTTCATTCAAAACTCCATCGCCTCCGACGGTCCACGACCTCCTCTAAGTTGAGCAACTTCCAGTCAAATCTGAAATCAATAGAGTCCGCCAATTTAACGCTCTTATTAAATATCACCTCCAATCACAAGCGATGATTCTACGTTCTATTGTGAACCGCCATAAATTCCAACACAAAGTCACCAACAGAAAAATAATGAAACAATTATTTACTTCACTTTCCGCTAGGCGTTCTTTGTTTCAATTCACAGTTCTACTCGTCAATCAGACAGAGAGAAAGAGAGAGGAAACTAAATGATCGAGAAAGTGAAAGACGCCGAATGTCAATAATTGCATCGATTAAAGAACAGGTAGCTGGTTTCAGCAGAATTTGAGATCCTTGCCCCCAAAAACTTTCTGGTGGAGATTTTTCAGAGACTCAATAAATGACTGATTATCTCATTCATAGCAACTGAGCGCACATTAATCGCAATAAAGAGAGACAGAACGCCATTGTTAAACAATTCAAGCTGCTCATCCAATTCATACCTTACCTTTAACTTTATTTGATTTTTCCTTTCCCAGAAGTGGACGACTGAAAGAAACTCCACGAAAGAAGAATCCAAACAGACTTTGGATTCCATTTGATCATCATCATCGTTGCCTGTAACAATACTATCTATAATTTACTTTTGTCGCATTGGAAATTATACATAGAAATACCATATTAATACGCAATCTCCTTAAGAAATTGAGAATTCTTGATTGATCTCTTATACCTGAGAGAAAACGGCCCTTATTTTAATTTTATATGAACATAATCTCTTATAGATATATTATAATGTTATGGCTCAATCACTGGTTTGTATCTTCTCGATCGAAAAAGAATTGTATATTGTATTATTTTTAAATATTATTACAGCAAGTTAACAGGGTTGAAACTTGTGATTATGTGTATGTTTTGTTGGATGAAAGTCTCACACATCGACTAATTTAGAGAGTGATCATCTGTTTATAATCAATTAATTCTATTTTCATTAGTACGAGGTATTTTGAGAAAGTACAAAGCAAAACCATGAGAACTTATGCTCAAAATGAACAATATCATATCTTTGTGGAGATCCGTGATTCCTAACATGTTTAATATTGTATTTTTTACAAATATGCATATTCATTTTCGGTAACTCAATCATACAAATTACATGGTCAATCATATTTCAGTCTTGACAGTTATAAACATGATCTTGACGAATGGTCATACATTATCGGAATCGGCATGTGGTCATACGCAATCTATCTTGGACAAGCATGATTAGAACATCCGACAAACATGACCGTACCACCAATTACCCAACGTCCCAATTTCAACCCAACCTTTAATAATTGTTGTGATTATTTAAAATATTATTGCATGCAGTTATAAAATAAAAATGTAATAAATAAACATATGAGACATAAAATGATTAGCTCGAAAAAGAATAGGACATTTGTATATCTACTAAATATCCATAGTACACGAAATTCAATTGAAATGTTGGTGCATCCGTATTTATATACTTTATATTAAAAAATATATATTAAAATAATAATAAATAATAATATTTAGTTGGGGGCTGCGAAAATTGAAATGATTTGAATGTATTGCGTACGGTCAATTACCCAACCACAACATAAAGTCAGATGAGTGGACCATCCAACGTGTAACGCATTCCCTTCGAGTTGTCCTACTTGACAACTATGTCTTCATGGGTTAAAACAAAAATTGTAAATTTATTTCCAAATAATCAAAATCATTTTAAAAATTAATATATTCACTCCAAATCATTTTAATATTTAATTTTATAAAATTTATTTTTGAATAATGAGACGCATGTATAAAGCAGTTTTTTAATAAATAATAATAATTTTAACTATTTTAAAATAACTAAAAAAATTCTTAATTCTTTATTAATTCTTCATTAATCCCTTCTTAATTTACTAACCTTACGTGTGCGGGTCTTTGCAGGATTTTAAGTGGTCCACGGCGGTCGAAACCAATAAAAAAAGAGACACAATTGACTTAGTCTTTCTGTGCATCGTCTAAACAACATGTGGGCAATCCCTAATTTTTAATTTTTTCCGTAGGACGTTGACGTGGATGTCAACGTCAAATTATTGCATTCAAACGTACCTTAATTTACATTTTTGTCCTCGACACGTAGGTGCAAAGAAACTCCATCACTTGGCCCTTTGTAAGAATGGGCAATAATTATGTCTTTGTTTGATATGAAAGCCATTGCCAAATTTATGAATAATATTCAATAATAATAAGGAAACTACAATCATTTAAAAAAAAAATATATAAATATCAGGAGAAATTTTTGATTTAATTCTCACATTTTTATTTATAAATTAATTCCAAGCACTTTAAATGTATGTAATAGTTGGGCTCTGTCTTTATCAGCTATTGGGCCTTAATGTAAATTGAGGCCCAGCCCAATTAATCTTCACGAGGATTGATACTCGCCGATGATGTATGGGCATAGAATCAATTCCTACGGGAAAAGGTTATGAGATTCATTCGAACGTCCAATTGCATGTAATAAAATAAAATAAAATAGAGAAAAATAATAACAAATAAATATGAATTTAAAAATTAAAAGGAGAATTAAACATTCATGACCTTTAGAAAAGGTAACAAGTCGCTTCGTGTTCGTCAAAGTTAAAAAAGTTTAGTGAAAATTACGTTTCATTTGTGATAAACGATAAGAATTTCAATTTCATACTCGTGTAAATCACCTTTTTATAAAACCATGGCTCGTCGCTGCTGTCATCTGAACAAGACTAAAGTTGCTATCAGCACGGTTGCTAATCCTGACAACGAAAGAAGAATACCATATTGCTAATTAACGGCGTTAAAACAAATTTGAAATGAAAATGATATGAATCTTGCTTTTGCTTATGGAGAAAGCAGTTCATGTTGAAGAACTGAAAAATTGAATTTGTTGGCGTAAAAGTCAGTGATTATTCTGCCTCGGAATCAGGCACAGACGAGCGGTCCTACCATAGGAAAAGAATTAGAGATAGAGTGTGGGACCGACTTTGAAAATGACGAAAAAAAGCGATGAACAGAGATTTTTATTCCTATGTTCGAAACTAAAACTTTAGGGTTGTTCAATAAAAGAAATAAGATTTTAATTTTTTCTTTTTCGGTAGAGGAGACCAAAAAATACCGGTGAATTCACGTATATACCCACTTTAAAAATAAAAAAAATAAATAAAAATAAAAAGAATAGAAAATTGCATGAGACAGTGGAAGATTAGGATAACATTATCTTGCTAATTAATATCCATGGAGAATGGCATATGTTCCTTATGTCCCATATGGCCTAAGATTGACTCTCAATCTCATCTTAGACTTGACATAATATGCCCACTCAACCACATAAAACCTTAAATTAATATAAATTTAGTTCAGTTTAAAATTAGCCGTTAGTAACATAAGTGTTAAATTAGCCAACTAAAATCTTAAAAATACGAAATTAAAAATTAAAGCCTAATTTTATAAGGAATAAAAACCACCATTTTATTGCACACATAAAAAATAAAAAGTAAAAAAAACAAAACACACAAAAATATATTTTATAATTTAATCAAAATTACAATGTGTGTGGGACGAAATGTCACGGAAAAAACTAAGACCAATATGGAAAAACGTGAAAAGAGGTGGTCACGAGTAAAGTACGGAAAGAATTTTTTTTAACACAAAATTTTTATAATTTGACCAAAATTATAACGTGTTGGACGAAATGTCACGAAAAAAATCAAGGCTGATATGGAAAAACGTGAAAAGAGATGGTCACGAGTGAAGTATGGAAACAGACGGTTACGAGTGAAGTATGAATTGTACCAATATTACACGAAATCGATTAAATCTGTGTTAATTATGTTAAATCATTATTAGACCTAAAAATTTAATTATACCAATACTTTAATATTTTTCGATCGTAAATATAAAATAAAAAGTAATTTTAAAAATGTTAAAAATAAAAATTTTAAAATTTTCTATTCATAATTTAGTTTGATAAAAAAAATGTTAAATAAAATTGGGAAATTTGTTAAAATAATCATTTGCTTGCTGCGAGCTCGAATTATTTTAACAATTAATATCTCGCACGTGCCAGCAGCATTTCAAGTAATTGGAATGGGTAGTTGATTATTTATTTATTTATTTATTTTTATTTTTTGTCTGCAATTACGGGAAACGTGAGTGGGCAAAAAGCTGTTCAAAATGGGATTTTGAACAAACTTTCTCCGTTAAAGTTCACACGCGTGGAGTTGGTGCCTTTTCTTCCCTTCAGGTTTACGATCTCTAAAATCAGAGATATTTATATATTTTTTTAAAAAAATTCAACATTTCTAAAATTTATAAGATGCAAAATAAAAATTAATTAAATTATATACATTTTAGAGATTTAATAATTATCTTGTTTTTATTTTAAAATGTTATTAAAAATACAAAAAATGATTAAATTAAATGGTGATTTAGTATTTAGTATTTTTTTTTTTTTTAATTTTAAAAATTGTCACCGTGTTTTCCGTGGAAAGCAACGGGTAAAAGGCAAATAACGTTGAACCCACTTGCGCCATATTCCGTCTCTGTTTCTCAAGTATTTAAGCATCAGAAATGGCAGCCAGTTCTGTCATAAAATTTCAACCACTGCGATACGATGGCCTCTGGATCGAAATGGACGGCGAAACAGAACAAAATGTTCGAAAATGCTTTAGCCATCTACGACAGAGACACGCCGGAGCGGTGGAACAACCTCGCCAGAGCCGTCGGCGGGAAGACGGCGGAGGAAGTGAAACGGCACTACGAGAATCTCGTTGAAGACGTCAACAAGATCGAAAGTGGCCAAGTTCCTTTCCCCGCTTACACAAAATCCGAACCCGCCGGCACAGGATTTCGCTTTGTTGACGAAGAACAGCGGTAACCAAAAAAACCCTTTTCTCCTTTTTCCTTTATTATTATTATTATTATTTTCTTTTTTTGGTAATGTATTTTAAAACTCAAATAAAATCATTACTATGTAAATACATTTGGGTTAAATTATAATGAACTAAATCTTTAATTCAAATTTATTTAATAATAATAATAATAGTTTTGCTACCACATTTTCAAAATTTATACAATTAAAAACTAATTTTAAATTTTATTGAAAATATTAAGATCAATTTTAATTCAAAATACAATCATTTAAATATATATTTTAAGAATATAATTTAAATTTTATAAATTTAAAAAAGGTTTTGTTTGGGATTAATGCAGGATGAGGAGTCTACAGTTGCATTAAGTATGAATTTGGGATGAATGTTGAACACAGGCAGGCTTTAGTTACTGTGAAGGCCAAATGTAGCTACTTTTCTTCAGCCGTATTTACTGTATTTTCTAGTCTTTGTCCCTTTCTCATGAGCTGTCATCCCAAATTGTTCTATATTTAATGAATACATTACTGGTATGAGTTATTAGTGTACTTCCATAATTTATTACTCACATAATTAATTATTTTAATATTTTGAGGTTAAATTAATAAAAACAATTGTATTTTCAACTTTGTAACTTCACAAATATTCATACATTTTTTAAAATTTCAATAATAATAGTATTAAATAAAAAAAAATCTAAAAAAGACTAATTACTTTTGGATAGAAATCATCTATACTTTATTTAAAAAAATATATTTAAATTGCTAAGAGTGTTTTAAAAATACCCTAACTTTAAAAAATAACTTTACCTTTAATAATATGTTTAAAATTTTTAAAACTAGTATTAACACATTTAATCTTTAAAAAAAAAATAAAAAATTATTATTAACCAAAATATGGATAAAAATCGTCAATAGATACTTCATAAATTATCTCCAAATAAAAAGTGTTTTTAAATTATTAATTATTAGTATTTTTTAACTTAAACAAATAAAATAAGGTGTTTTTAATTTAAAGCTATCAATGAATCTTTTGAAAAAAAAAAAATTAACACGTTTGAAAGTCATTTGGTATTTTTTTTATTTTTTTATTTTTATTTTTTGAAGTTGAGATATTTTTGACATTTTTTTTTTAATTTAAATGGTAAAGTTGGGTACTTTTAGTAATTTGTTCTTATTTTAACGTTTATTTTAGTTCAATCGTGAATATGGATTAAATTATCGACCTATAGAAATAATTGTCGATATTTTTATTTGCTAAATTATGATTAGTGGACGAACTTTTAAAATATTTCAAATGGTTTTTTTATATTTATTTATAGAATTTTAAAGTATTAATTTAATTACTTACGAATATTTTATAATTATTAGTTTAAAAAAAAGTTAATTTAATTGAACATGTTTGCACATCTCAAACAATATACAATGAAAGTGTCTTGTATGACTATAAATGGAAGGTAACTGAAGCATGTGGAAATAAAATTTAAGTTTATTTGTTTAATTACGTTTTTTTTTTCTTATTTCAAATATGTGACAGTAAAACTTCGAATATTTAACTTTTTAAAATAAAAAATGTATTACTACGTGCAAATGTACGTGTTTTTTAATTTAAAATTAGCTTTTAACTTATAAATTATTTGAACAGAATTTACAATTACTATTAAACTAATTTAAATGGCCTTTTAATTAAATGTTTTTTTTTTTTGAGATTTGGACGTAAATTATAATTTATTTATTTACTTATAGGTTTGAATTATTTATTATTCAGAATTTTTAAAATATCAAATTATTTTTTCAACTGATTTTAAAATTCATGAAATGACTACTTTTATTTTCGTGAGCAATCTACTTTGTTTTATTTAGGCAACTGTTTGACTTTTTATTATTCTTATACAAAAATGATTTTTAAATTAGAAAAATATTTTGGGTTCGTCATAACTAACCTTCTATTTTGAGACAAAATTGTCTAAGTTATTTTTTTAAATTATTTAAAATAATCATATTTATCTATATTATATGGTGCATTAATAACTAAAATATTATAAAATTTAAATATTAAACATTCACAAATCACGATACATTATTAACATAGATTATGAATGTCAAATATTCTCAATTTTTATACTGTAATATATGGTTGAATTGTAACTCTGTTTTTCGGTAAAAAAAATATATTAACTCACAAATCGACCCAAAATTTTAGTTTTAAAAGAATTTAGCTCAACTTAATCTAAACCCAACTCCATCCTATCAACACGCTTAGCAAAAAGTTAGTTTTTTGTCGTTTTATAAATGGGAAGAGTAAATTGGTTAATATTTAGAGGGGAGATGATCTCTAAATATGATGTCCCATATTGGTTCGGGAGAAGAACAAAACACCATTTATAAGGGTTTGAAAACCTCTCTCACGCGTTTTAAAGCCTTCAGAGGAAGTCCGAAAGAGGGCAATATCTGTTAGCGATAGGCTTGAGTTTAGACTTGGGGCGTTAGAAATGGTATCAGAGCCAGACACCGGACTATGTGCCGGCGAGGAGGTCTTCCCCGAAAGAGTAGACACGAGGCGGTGTGCCAGGATGCTAGATCCTAAAAAGAGGTGGACTGTGATGTTCCACATTAGTTGAGGAGGAGAACTAGGTTGGTCCGTACACTAAACTTTTAGTCAACTATTAATTATAAAATCAGTCAAACTTACAGTAAATACGGATAAACTAAAGGGGTCCTTCTCCAATATATCTTGGGCCGAAATTGGAAAGAGCCCATTTTGCTCTGAAGCCCGTTTGAGAGAAGCCCATACGAAGTCACAAACTTGATCAAGTCCAGAGACCCGAAAAGAGGCGCAGACAATTTTCGTCCCGCCGAGAGAAGATAGTAGAGCTATCTGCTAGAGACGCTGGTACATCGATTCGAGTTAACGCGCCATTCATCAGTAATCAGTTACGAGCTTCAACTTTCAACTGATCGGCGACGCAGGGAGTTATGGAAGCTAATTTGTCTTCGTTTAAGGTACGGCTTGTTTCCACTCTTTCCTGCCTTTTTCCGGCTTGTATGAAACCGAAATCTCTGGACGCGCATACTCTATCAAGGATGAATCTATTTTCTTCAGTTTTCTATCTTCTTCATGATGCGTTAAGATCCAGGAACTCTTTTTCAAACGATTTGTTCGTTTCTTGGCTGTGTTTGTGACATGGTTCTTCGAGTCTGCTTTCTAGCAATCGGCATGGCGACTGCAACTACCAATATATAGCTGATATTTACTTACCTTTCAGAAGAAATGGTGTTTGTTTGCAGTTGGTATTGATTGTTTTGTTATGCTCCACGTTGAGCTGAGTCTTTTGGTTTTGTTATGCTCCACGTTGAGCCGAGTCTTTTGGTTTTGTTTTGTAAATTTGCAATGACGTTCACTGTGAAAGACTACACTACTAAAGCTAGCAGTGATCGTCAAGTGCTCTTTAACTTCGAGTTGACACTGCCTATATGTTTAAATTCGTCTACCTCATTGAGATCTCTGATCCGATCATCAGTACAATATGCAGAAATTCGTTTGTTTAGTATTTATCTAAGTACTGATTCCAATAGTTGAAGACAAAATACTGAGCAATTGCATAATCCAGACTTAAGGAAGTTTCTATTAGCGGTATTGTGAATATCAAATGTCCGTGTCGGTCCATCAATATGGGAATGTTGCGGATATTTTAAAAAATATCACGTTCATAAGAGTTTTAAACTATTCGTATTAATAAATAATCATCTATCAGTTCATCGTTGATTGTATTTATATTCTTACTGTTGTTAATTTCTAATATTTCTTGATCTTTACCACTTGTCATTGAGGTATTCGTCAGATTTAGGCGAGAAGAAAAAGATGCTTTTCTCGATGCTTAATCTTTTGATTTATAAAAATGCCAGCACGACTATTAGAAAGTTACTCCATTCTAACTATAACCTTTGACAATGGCCATTACATTCTGAAACAACTTTGAGAATCATCATCGATTTAACCTTGTGGGTTTGCTTAACTTTTTCTCTGTTTAGAAGCGCTCTTGTCCATTGTTTTGGTTTAAACGTGTGTTGTTTGGCAGATAATTTTGGGATCATCTTCAGAGGCGCGTAGAAAAGTATTATCTGAGATGGGCTATGAATTCACCATTATGGTATTTTCTACGCAGATGTACTTACATGACCTGAAAACTTTCCATTCTCAGATATTGGTTTAACTATCCTATCTCAAAATGAAGTCTGCAGATATTGATGAGAAAGCCATTCGCAAAGAAAAGCCGGAAGAATTGGTCGTGGCTCTTGCAGAAGCAAAGGTCAGGTATCATCTCGCGGTTCATTCGTTCTACACCGTATTCTGTGTTTCACAACTTCAGTACTGGGTTTGGTACGGTAGTTGGTGATTTTGGCTTTATTCCTTAGCTGATAGATATGTATTGTCAGGCAGAAGCCATCTTAGGAAGACTCTCTATCGATGATTTTAAGAAGGACGCAGAGCCCACTCTATTGATTACTTCTGATCAAGTATATATTTCATGTCCTTTGACATCGGTCCGCTTTTATATGTTTTAAGTGATGTCTTAATCTTCGATTTCAACCGCATGGAAAAAATCAGTGTACAATGTTCATTGCACGTCTCTTTCTACCTGACTCAGCAACGAGAGTAAGAGATTTGTTGCCTTCAAAATTGGCATATTGAATTTTCTTAGCATTTCCAAACTGATCAGAATCTTAGACATTTCTAATATTTCTAATTATTTGCATCTCTAAAACTGTTCTTGTCCTAAAATGAAAGATGATTACAGAAAGTTAATTAGAATGATTTTCATTTCTGACATCAATTTCTTTCTTTTTCTTAATATTTTGTGATTTGCTAGAAACTTTCTTGAATCATGCAGCCGATAATGGCTAGTAGATGCTCAATGGCCTTTCCTCAGTTTCTGTCCCCTTCACTAATAACCGAATAAATATTACCAATCCCATTTGAAAGACCTGCCGCCACTTGCTATGCCCTTGTTGTACTCATTTACTTTGAGATAGATATTATGGAACGGTTTGCTTATATTTTGATTCTTAGCCCCGTTGCGTATCGTATCCTAAAAACATAAATGATCTTTTCTTGATAACCTATACCATTCCACATTTTCTTGTTCTCTTTCCAAAGTTCCTCTTAGACACGCTATCTTACTTCTATTGGTAATCAAAATGTGGAGGTGGTGATCTATGAAGGTGTCGTCAGAGAAAAACCTGCCAGCAAGGAGGAAGCACGAAAGTTTTTGAAAGGTTTGTTTATATAATAGTAATGCTTTTCTATTTTATTTACCATTTCTGGAATGTTTTAGTTCGCAATGTTTTTTGTTGCAGATTATTCAGGAGGGCATGCAGCGACACTCGGATCCGTACTTGTTACAAACCTTAAAACAGGATTTAGGAAAGGAGAATGGGATCGGGTGGAGGTATATATATATATACATATATATATATATATATATATATATATATATTTGAATTTCTTTTGATGATCTTTATATTTCTCATTTACGAGTTCACGTATGTGCGCTGTGTTGTGGGACCAGCAGAATATAAGCTAGATACTGTTATTTTAAAATCGAGGGAAGGAGCTTCCTGTTCTGCTTCTATCCAATATGGATTTTCTGATTCCTAGCTACTTGTAGATGGCTACTAGAAGATTCTGATTCCTATCACACGTTTTCTTGTTTTCTTATTTCATTCGATATTGACGCGCTCTTATCTTGCAGATCTATTTCCATGAAATACCTGATGAAGTCATTGACAAGCTGGTAGAGATTTCGCTATATAACTGGTTGTTGGTCGTGTTTTCATTAGGAAGATAAACTTTTGTACCTTTTGTCACCTTGATTTTTTTTTTCCCTTTACATTTCAGATCGAGGAGGGGGATGTGCTGTATGTTGCCGGTGGGCTGTTAATCGAGAATCCTTTGATTTCACCCTATGTGAAAGAAGTGGTTAGTTTCCTTTCTTTCTATACTATTGAGTTTATTCTGTATGAACCCTGAACATATCACCAACAAATCGGTTGGGACGATCACAAATGTGTCCATCGTTTCAATTTATAGTAGAGATAAATTACGGATTTTGGGTCTCTGCAGGTAGGGACGACGGACAGTGTGATGGGACTTCCTAAGGCTCTGACTGATAAACTTTTGAAAGAAGCCATTTAGGTGCTATGGATAATTAATCACATTTCACCTCTATCTTATTTTCTAATCAATGAACGAATGATGTTTTGACGTACGTAGATCAAACACCTGAATTGATGAACCAATCAAATAATTAGGCAACCAGTTCAAGAAACTTGCACAAACTGTGCTAGTATTACAATGATACTACAAGACAAGGGGATTTCAGAGCTTTAAGACACTGGTATTTTTATATATTGAGGGACAATATGCATATTTACTATTTTGCAGTGCAGTGTAGGAGGATGGGTTCTTTCCAACACAGGCGGGGTATCAAAGAGAAACTAACAAAAACAACCTTCTTATCTGAAGGAAACTAACAAAAACAACCTTCTTATCTGAAGGAAACTAACAAAAACAACCTTCTTATCTGAAGGAGAACTGAATTTCTTCCAGTGTTCTTCCTTTCGTCTCGGGGACCCAGAGTATAATAAATGCCATTGTGAATGCACTTACAGACATGTAGATGGCGAACGTTCCTGCAACAGTAGCAGCAGCAGCAGCAAAAGCATGAGACTGAAGCTAATGCAATTCAAATATTGAGTGAGAAACAGCGAAGGAGAAAGAACAAACCTCCATTGCTCCATTCAAAGAGCAAGTTTGCAGTCATCGTGACTAACGAAGCAATGAACCAGTTGGCTAACGTTGCCAGGCTTCCTGCGAGACCCTTAATATTGATGGGAAGAATCTGCGGAACAATTTTTTCCCCTTAGACAACAGAAGACATAACTCCAACCAACTACGCTAATCGGTTATATGGAGCTTTAGATCGGAATCAATCTTCACAACCAAATACAGGTAAAAGTTGATTCTTTTATTCAGTTTGATTTGCACTTTCTCGCTAAAATTATCAAACATCATATAGTGTAACGACCTAAGTCCTATTGGGTTTTTCCTTTCGAGCTTCCCTCAAGGTTTTTAAAACACGTCTGTTAGGGAGAGCTTTCCACATCCTTATAAACGGTGTTTCGTTCTCTTCCCCAACTGACGTGGGATCTCACATATAGAGTAAGCCACAACAATAGGAAATATCTTGTTTTCACTTAAGTAAGTCTACGTTACTAGCAATTTCCGTGAATGGGGAGTGAAGATACCTCAGACATTATAATCCATGGAATAGCTCCAAGACCCAGAGAGAAGAAAACCACCAGGGCCTGAAGAAACGAAATTAGCCATATGAGCATTATTACTATAGGGAGAATACTTCTAAAACTCAAAAGTTTTATTGCGTAGTGTTGGTTCAAGCTAAACATACCACAACACCAACGACTGATAACGTACTCAGAATACCAAATAAATTGGAAGTGTCCGGGGTATGACCCTATTTATAATGTAGGGAAGCAGTGTTAGAGAAGAAATTTCCAGCCTTATAATTATAAATTACAACCACCCAAGAACTTTTACCTTCAAAAAGAATACAGAGGAAACAATTAAAAGGCTGAACGTCATTCCAGCTGTGGACACCTGAAACATAAAATTTTCCAATTTTTTTTTCACTCCCAAAAAAAAAAAAAATGATGAGTGGAGAACTGAGAAGAAATAAGAGACTTACAATAAGGAGAATTCGACGGCCTGCTCTGTCAACCAACCATGTGGTCACTGCAGTGGCAATAACCTAAAAGTCATGAAATTCCATGTCAATACCAAATTATCAGCCACGAAGGCATGGAGGTAATAGTTTAAGGCAATTCTTGAAAATAAACCTGGACTGCACCCAGCCCAAATGTAGCAGCATTACTTGATTTAACACCTGTTTCATACAAAGATCATCAGCTTTAAGAAATGAGGTTCCAACGAGATCCTTGAATTGAATAAAAGCAAAATATAAAACTAACTTATTATTGAAATCTGTGTACCAACGCTGTACTAGAAACTAATGCCATTCCAATAGAAGGAAGGAAAAAAAAAAAAAAAAATTTGAACATCTTTTTTAAAAAAATGTTCAACCTTTTATTTTATGAACTTTCAAAAATTTTAATAACATTTTTAAAGTATCTATAATATATTTTTTTTATTTTCTTTTGAAAATACTTTTGAACTTTAAAAATATTCATTCCATTTTTTTAAACAGTTTCAAAAATACCCTATACTTTATCTTAAAAAAATATATCAAATTAGCATCCACACCTATTAACATTTTGTAAAAACGTTTTGAAAAGTCATGTTCATACGGTAATAGTAAGGGTGTTTTTGAAGTTTTTAAAAAATTTAGAAGTGCAAAGTTTAGAATTATTTTTATTAATTTAGCGAGAAAAAAAAAAAGAAAACAATTAACTAGTCCATGCTACTTGCAATAAACAGTCGACCAGATTTTTTCGTTACCAGCAGCTGCAAATATGGTACTTGAATAGAACAAAACCGCATTAATTCCAGTAAGTTGCTGCAACATTAGTAATCCAATACCAATCTGCATTTTGGATCATGGCAAAGATCAATTAAACTCTCAAATATGGTTCTTGAATGAAAGCTAGTTATACCATCAAAGGAAGCCAGTATCTTCTCCGCTTAAGTTCTGCAAAACGAATTGTTGTTCTTTTGCCCGTAGTTGCTACAGATCTCTGCATCATATGCATCATCAGACAGATAAAAAATTGGCCAAACCATATTTATGTCTTGTAACCAGTTCTTGAGGAATTAGGTCACTATTTACCTTGATTTCATTCACTTCAATCGAGATATCAGCATCAAATCCCCGAAGAACTTGCAAGGATGTTTCAAACTCGTCCGCCATTCCCATTTTCGCCTGAACTTAGTTTGAAAAGAAGTCATAAACAGAACTTAAACATGGTAATGTATCATGAAGTTATCTACTCAGAGAAACTCACCAGCCACCGAGGAGATTCTGGGATGAAGAACAATCCAGGAATCAGAATCGTACAAGGCAAAATTCCTGTAAAAATAAGAAGGAAATGACAACAATCAAAACCCATTTCATTTTAGACAGGAAAAAGGATTCATCCAATGAATTACCCAGAATCGCAAGCAGTCGCCACGGCACAAAAAGACCAAGCAGATAAGCAAGCATTATTCCAAGGGTGATAGAGAGCTAGAAGGCAGCAAGAACAGAGATTATTAACTTGGGACACAATAGCATAGCAACACAAAATCACGGCGAAACCAACCTGGTTAACCGAGCCAAGGCCGCCTCTCAAGTTCTGGGGAGCTATCTCAGCAATATAAACAGGAACCTACAATCATCAACAAGCCTTCAATTCTCAAGATTCTGTTCGAAGCAAACTTGTTTTTATTTAACATAACCGATTGCTCAATGTCTAACCGTGTACGAGATTATTCCCACGCCAAAGCCTTCCAGCAACCTCCCCATGTAAAGGAAAGAAGAATCCTACAGAGCATTAAATTAACAAAAACACCATTATATTTCAACGTATTTGCAGTAATTCATTAGGATAATCATTCAACTTACCTTTGCAAATGATATAGCAAGCCATCCTATAATGTTAGGAATTGCAGCAATCATCAAAGACTGCAATGAATCTCAAGTCAAATTAATCTAAATGGAAATGGAAAATGGAAAATGATTCATGAAGGGATCTTACTCCTTTTCGCCCGATGTATTCGGCTATCTGACCACTGGATATAGCCCCAAACATGGCGCCCACATTGGATAAAGAACCGAATATAGAGTACTGAACCAAAAATCAGATATCAAAAGATCAATGTGATATTGGGGGAAAGAACAGAAGGCATTATGAATCCACACCTCGGAGACTGTGAGTTGAAGATCCTTCATTATCGAAGATTGCGTGGGAGATGAATAGCCACACTGCACCAAGTAATGTGAAATTATGTTGAAATTCAATCAAATTTCTCTCATGATTTTTCTTGTACAGTAACGAATACACATTAGAAGATCCAGAAACGATGATTACGGTAAAACCAAACTGGATTGGACCGAGCGCGACGATCAAAACGCAGGCAAGAACTGAAACAGAGTTATCACGAATGGCCTGGGAGGATCCCATCATACTCGATTGCCTGGATCCCATACGGTACCAACTTCCGGTGTGCAGGAACGGCTTCCTGAGATCCCTCGCTTCGTCATTCTCGTCTCTGAAACTCATCTCTTCTGCTCTGCTTCAAATCGACGATGATCTATTACGTCACTTTCCGATCAAAAAGAAGAAAAATAGGTTTCGTAATCAAATGCCAATCTGTTGGCCTGATCGCCAAAGAATCAGACGTAATCTTGAAAGAAACGAAGGTTATTTCTCGTTGCAATGGGAAAAAGGAAAGGAAAAATGGCAGGAAATAGAGATGGGAGAGGGCGGGAGAGATCACCCTGCCGTTGTCTGCTAAATTTATATATTTCAGCCTTGGAGGGTTGTGATTGTGCCACGATAGACCCGACCGTTTCCTCTGCAAGCGTTGCATTGACTCGGATGGGGGCCCAATAATGCAAGCAAAGCCTTTTTCTTCTTCTTGGATCTTGGCCCATATTACAATCATGGATCAGGCCCATGATCTTGGCCCAGCTTATAATCATGGACCATGGGCCTAGGGTGAGAGAACAAAAGAGCCTCTTTTTCCTATAATTTGGGCCAGCCCAAGAAACCTTGCCCAATGGGCGGAGGGTGGGAGAATTTTGAGAACGTGAAGCAGCGGAAAGTTGATTTCCCAGTCTGGAGGAGAAATCGAAAGCCAGTTGGGATCAAGAACGGAGGAGCGAGCGACCGGAGACGGAGACGGAGACGGAGAAGAGAGAGAGAGAGCCTGAAAGAAGAACAACAGCACCGGGATCTCCTTCTTCATTCGCCATGCCATTGAAAATTCATTTGTGCTTTCTGTCCTGTTCTATTTCGCAATTGATTTTCAATTTCTCTTTCTGTTAGGCTCCAATCACTTAAGCTCTGCACCTTGGTTATGAATTTCGCCCTTTTTCTGATTCTCCGCCGCCGTCGCCGCCGTTTTGACTCCGACTCTTACACTGTGTTTCCTCTCAACCGAAGAGTCTGAGTGGAGGGAAAATAGAGGTTGAATTGAATTTCTTACATATGGGAGAGCAAACGCAAGTGCAGGTTCAGACTCAAACGCAATCGCAGGCTCAGAACGCGCTTCATGAATCCTCCAACTCTACAACCTTTATTGCTCAAGCCACTATAGCACTAAGCGAGGTGATGAATGCGCCATCGCAAACCTCTTCTCTGCCATCCAAAATGCCTTTGCGTCCACGGAAGATTCGGAAGCTCTCGCCCGCTGAATCGGATCCGAATTCCTCTCAGATTGTCACCATTCCGGATGGGCCGAAACCTATCGTCACCGGGAAATCTCACAAGAGCAAGACGGCCCAACAACGCGCCGCCTTCGCGTCTGCTCCAGTGCTGCCAGCCCGATCACTTTCCTGTGAAGGCGAGGTGGAAATCGCGCTTCGGCATCTTGGGAATGCGGATCCGCTCCTTGCACCTTTGATCGACCTCCATCAACGTCCTACCTTCGACAGTTTTCAAACCCCATTCCTTGCCCTAACTAGAAGTATCCTATATCAGCAGCTGGCTTACAAAGCTGGCACATCTATTTACACCCGTTTTATCGCCCTTTGTGGCGGCGACGCTGGTGTTCTTCCCGAAACCGTTCTTGCCTTGAACACTCAACAGCTCAGGCAAATTGGAATTTCGGGTCGTAAATCTAGTTATCTTCATGACCTTGCTAGGAAATACCAAAATGGGATTCTTTCAGACACGGCAATTGTAAATATGGATGATAAATCGCTTTTCACGATGCTCACAATGGTGAATGGAATTGGGTCTTGGTCTGTTCATATGTTCATGATTTTCTCGCTGCACAGACCAGATGTGCTTCCTATCAACGATCTTAATGTTCGCAAAGGTGTTCAGCTTCTCTACAATCTTGAAGAGTTGCCTCGACCATCACAAATGGATCAGTTATGCGAGAAGTGGAGGCCGTATCGATCGGTTGGGTCCTGGTATATGTGGAGGCTTGCTGAGGCAAAGGGAGCTTCTTCGAGCGCAGCAGCAGTGGCTGTTGGTGCCAGCTTACAGCTGCAGCAACAAGAGCACCAGCAGGAGCAACAGCATCAACGGCAGCCGCAGCTTCTTGATCCACTCAATAGCATTCTCAATCTTGGGTAAAACTTTCATGTTCTTATTATATTTTTTCATGTTGATTCTTTCCAAGTTTTTTATGTTGATAAATGATCACGTAAGTTTGCGTGCACCTCGACTAATTCTGACAACCACCGACAATTATTTCCACATATTACATGTGGTTGAAGATGAATAATCTATATTTTTCTCTTTTGATGGATAGAAACTGAAATAGTCTTTCTTTGTTGTGTTGGAGCTTCAATTGTTTGCCGTGCAAATTGTGTTTCTTTCATCCATTGCATGCGGTGTATCATACTTATGCATGGTGTTTGAGGTGAACTCACTTTAAATGTGTTTCTTGGTACTGCATTTTATTGTGCCTTGCTTCAACAAACATTTACCACTCTAGATTTTATATTTGGGGTTTGGAGATGAATAGCCCAAGCCTACTGGTAGCAGATATTTGTCTTCTTTGGACTTTCCTTTACGAGCTTCCCTTCTAGGTTTTTAAAACACGTCTGCTAGATAGAGGTTTCCACACCAAAGAATGCTTCGTTCCCCTCTCCAATCGATGTGGGATCTCACAGGAGACTCAAATTTCTGTCTGTTGGATCCCGAGCATAAGATGTGTACTTTTAGGAGAAAAGAGAAAGAATAAGTTGAACAATTGACAAAGACTTAGTGCTGCTGCCGCGGAGATTTATCATTTAATTCATTTATTTGCTACTCTTCATGTGATTTGTGATACTTATTTGGTGATTGTTGTCTATGTGCCATATGATAATAGGGCCTGTGCTTGGGGGCAGTGACTCCGTTTGAAAAGAGTACATGTTAGCAAATATCCCAATCAATGTACCCACTGGATGAAAAGTATGCCAATTATGTGGGAGCAGAAGACTCGACAACGAATATTTGGTGCCTCGAGGTTGGATATTCTAAACATCTATGCTAAATAATGAAATGACATGTGCCATTTATTTTTCTTAGATTGGTTGACATCACTTGTATGGCCGTCAACATACATGTATCATATGGTGGTGATATTGATAGAATGTTCCTCTGAATGCCTGCTTTTAATGTGATTTAGAAACCGCTTGTTCATTTGCGCATATTCAATGACAGAACAGTCTGTAATGACTTTATGATCCATCTCTTACCTTGTTCTTCGTTTCAATTCTTCTGCCACATTGATCATAATAATCATAAATGCAGAGAATCAATATGTGGCTGTGGCATTTGTTGTGTAATCTTATCTTATGTCGCCCCATCATCTGTTTGACATGGTGGGGAGGAAAGACAGAGCTCAGTTTCTCATTCGTGTTTCTTCGTCTGAGAACTTGATCTATAGGTACACCACGAAGCTTGAATTTTGATGATTTTAGCTGGAGAAATGCTGCGGTTGGGTGAGTCATCTTCTCACTTGGAACCAAATAACTTTGAATATCTGAAAGTGACGAGACGTTGGCCAACTACTTCCCATTTTCATTGTGTTTGGTCTTTTGGGCAGAGCCGATTTCCTTGGCAGTTCTCAAGTGATGGGCCATTTTCTGTCCCATGCCATATGTTAGCATCAAATTGGCCTTTGGAGTGTAATGGGTCAAAATTGACATCCAACTAACTTACACGTCGGTTTTAAAGATGAAAGATGATATCGACATATTTAATATCCATTTGATTCGATTTCCATAGACATATTTAATATCCATCTGATTCGATTTCCATAGACATATTTAATATCCATCTGATTCGATTTTCATAGACATTTAATATCCATTTGATTCGATTTTTGTCGTTAGTATATGAATAAATCTCTATTAATTTGCCTCTCATGGAACTTATGTCTCTTTTTAACTTTTTTTTTTTTTTCCTCATTTTGTTAGTACCCTCGTAACTCCCCCTTCCATTCTTTAATCTCATACACTTCTTCAATTATTTTTTTCTCACTTCTTATATATCAAAACATTAAATAAATAAATAAATCTAGAAACTCTTTCATTTACGGGCATTTTTTAAATATAAATATAAGAAATTTTCATACCGAAATAGAAAAATTGTTTTCAAGTAAGTTTTTTTTAACTTAAAATAACTATTATTTTAAACTCTATTATTTTCAAAACTAATAATTTTATCTAAAACTAAGGTTAACGATATTTTTTATTTTTTATTTTTTTGAAAAATTATAAATACTATTGAAACTTTGAGATAAATTCACCATTAAAAGTGAACTTAAAAATGCTAAAATGTTATTTTAACCTAAATAATAATATCCGATGATTCGGATCGGTCCGTACAATGTAGGACCAGTTTTATGGATATTCCCGCGTCAATCGTTTCTCAAAAGGCGGACTCAAATTTTAATATCTCACTCTACCGGGAAGCACCTGTAATCGCGCTCTCCAAGAAGATCGTTCCAATTCTTTGTTCGCGCGGTTTATCAAATCGAATGAGCTATCTCTATCTTGTAATTCCAACTGCTACCTCATCAGAGTCGTAAAGGTCAGTAACACTACATGAAACTGTGAGCGACGATTTGCTCATCTCTGATTCCATTTTAGGAGTAGCATAATCAAATTTCTTGGTTCTGTTGCGGTTCTCATCTCCATAATGTCCTTTGTCTATCGCGTTATACATTTTATATCTGCTCTCCTGTTGAATCGGTACTCTGCACGGGCTAATTGAAGGTTGATATTAGGCGATTCTTTGCAGGCTCACGTAGAAATTTAGAATTAAGGCTGCTTGCATCTGATATATATATATATATATAGTTGGATTTATTAATCTTTTTAGTCTGTGTTCTGATATAACTATGCAACGATTTTTACATTCATTTGATTCGGTATTAAAAATAGCGTTAATCGATTCTCAGACTATGCGAAGTAGAATAAACAAGAGAAGGGATTAAAGATGGTGTATGCCATTTCAAAAGGGATTCCGCATGATGCAGGTACAGTTTTTGGCTAAGTTACAACAGTATTCTAGCTGGAATTTATTCATTTATTACATTTAGACGTGTGCTGTACTGATTCAGTAGCACAAACATTTCACTTTTATCTGCATCTGCACAGAACTTGTTACTGTTTATACGCATACCAGGCAACTTTTTACTGAAGCTTTAAATTCTTCTTGAGCATTTTACACTGCAAGAAAAGATGAGAATGAAAGGAAAAATTACATAATGGAGTATGGATTCCAAATTATGGTATCGTGTGCATTCGAGGTTAGAGATTATGTGGATTTCGTAGAAAGTGGAATACTTAAGGATAATGGAAAATCTTAGAAAATTACAGTCACATACTCGCAAGATAAACTTGCATTGGATCAGGGGAGTGCCCGCCATTTTAGTGAAGTAGTAGCCACTAGAAAAAAAGGGATGCATTCGCGGGATACGTGGACTGCATCGTTATTTGCGATAAATGCCTGTTTCAAGATTTGCAATATCCCATTGTCAACCTTTTTCTGTGATTCAGATGGCAGGCATGGCTACTACTCATGCACCATTAACATATTCACTCCTAATCATATTTCCTATGGAATTAGTATCCCTTTTTAACTTGATTTTGAGGAAACTTTCAGATTCTTTGCTTGATCTAGTGGGAAGTAGAAGTTGAATGTGCGTTGTTGTGAAGATTGATGAATTAAATTAGTCTTCCGTAAATACATTTCTTTCTATTAGCTTGGATTATACTGCGTGTGAATAAGCTTCGTGGCGTGGCTGACTAAGTGAACATTTTACCACACATCAAACGACATCTTAACAACGGCCAGTTATAGAATCGTCTCAATATATTTCTCCAGGAATTCTAGGACATAATTTTCTTGTTAAGAACATTTATTCTAATGTGCGAGTTGAAAGGAGAAGATGACTGAGGATAGGAATCAGACCTGGAATGATTTCGTAGAGGAAATATTCAGCAAGTAGGATATTGCCTCTGGTGGTCCGCCATTATATCCAACGTTCTTGTAGAGGGGTATTTGAACTTGCCCAGCTTCGATTTTGTTGACATCTCGCACCAGTAACTCATAGAGCCTTCTTACTTCCTCAGCTGTTTTCCCACCACCAACAGCCCTCGCCACGTTCTCAAAGCGGTCTGGTGTGTCCTGGTCATAGAAGGCTAATGCCTCCTCAAATTTCTTGTTTTCCCTTATTGTCCAGGATGAGTAAAAGCCATGTGCCGTCGTGCGAGAGCTTGAGGCCATTATTTTCAGTTAGTTTGGGACAGAGAATGGGGGGTATGGACGTTGGGATATGGCAGAGAAGCTTAGGGAAAAGAAGAAGCTGAGGGATGGTAAGAGAATTATTGTCCTTTGCTCCTTATATACTGGAGGTGGAGTGTTTGTGTAGTGGGATCGGTGCAAGTTGACGAATAATATTTAAGGCTAAAAGATATGATTCGTTTTGTTGAGCAGAGGGTAGTGAGAGTGTCAAGGGAACTGGCTGTAGTGAAATCCTTTGGAAAAGTCTCTTTTCTTTTCATTTAAGTATATCTTCAGAAGGTAGAATTTTCTGGAAAATTTACAGCCTGGTGGAGGAGGATTAGATCCAATTCTTAGCCCATCTCTTGACATTTAAATGTGCCCATAATAAAAGTTACAAATCACCTTTGAATGTGTGAAAAATGCTTTTGAAACTTACTTTTCCTATTTATGGTTGGGTTTTTCTTCCCTTTTCTTATTCAGCTGCACGCTATAATATACCATACACATTCCATCTTCAGTATGATTATTCCTTCTCTTAGAAATAGATGCACTGCAACTACAAAATGACTTTAGCTACAGTTTCATGGACATGACAAGTGCCTAGACATTTATCTTTTTTTCTTTTCTACTGAGATCTCCAAATTTTTTAAATTCTGATTTTATTCTTTCATTTATCTTTCAGTTTTAAATTTTTAGTTAAAAGTTTTTATTTATTTCAACCTAAGGACATGAGAAGAATTTAAATCTTAGACCTATGATTAAGACAGGTTCTATGTTATTTGGGACATTTTAATTAAAGTTTTTCAATTTTCTATAATTTTTTTTGTTATTAGGCTACTATGTATATCAAAAAAAGAGGGCTGAACACGATCAATTATCCAGGTATCATATCTTCAAATTTTACTTCTAAGGTAAGAATTAAGACTTTGATATAAAACTTGTGAGAACTAAATATAAGTTCTGAAAGTTTGAGAAATAAAATAAAAGCAAATAAAATTTTAAAATTTTAAAAACAAAAAAAGGCATCAACAGAACTTTTCTCACATAAAGGTTGTGACATGAACTCATTTCTTTTTTCCCTATCCTATTTGAAATCTTGCTTTGGTGGGCTTCCTTCAAGGTGATACCCGGAGATCTATCTCGTTTAGTAGCTTGGCAAAGGTCGTGTTTCAACACATACTTAAAGAGAGTGTAGGAAGTGTAGGTTCGTTACTTTAGCAAAAGTCGTGGCTCAAGCTAGCTTTCTGCTTTGATTTGGATGATATTCTATATCATGTACTCATGTACGTATACATGCCGTGCTTCATGTTCTATTCTAGGCTTTCAAAATTGGACTTCACTTTAACTATGAGTTGAACTTTAATTCCACAATTAACGTAGTCCTGCAAGACGTGCCGTTTAGCGGCCCACTCTGAACGCATTCGAAGGGAGTATCCATGGCAGTTTATGTAGTGTGATCTCAGGATTTTGGAGTATAGATAAATGAACTCTGCTGAATCCGAATTGGACGAAGAATTAGATGATACAGATTTTGGAGCATAATTTAGATTTACTACCTACCATCATCGCAGATTCATAATTGTTGCCTCATTACTGAATTCAATGTCTAAACCAAGCTACTTCCCAAAATAATATATACAATTGGAAAATTTTTGAGCGAGTTGTTGAGTGATGGTGTCTGTCATTCACAAGCTGGCTTGGTATCAAAGCTACTAAGGCAGATTGCAAACGCTTGGAAAGCTGAGAGAGGGTAGCGATAATCCATCGTGAAAATATCCTTCCCAATCTTCCCAAACTGCAGAATCACTTTTTCTTGTTCAGCTGCAGACACATTCTCACTCGTCTCTGCTGCAGCAACCAGCTGGAAATTCTTCACAGATGCAACCGTGACACGCCCTTTGAAATTCAGGCACCAACACTGCAGCTGCTCGTGCCATCTTGGAGCTTTGTTCTTCAATACCAACGGTGCTGTCGATTCAAGAGGCTCGGGGGACGACTCCCATATCGGCTTCTTTCCTTTGCAACTCGACGTAGATGAATCATGGTCATCGATGCAGTCTTTAAACTCTGTTGGAGTTGGGGCAGTGCCGCCCTCCTCCACAGCTGCAACAGGTATCGAATGCATTGTGCACCTCATTCTCCTCGGCCCTCTGGTGCGGAGGACATTCAGCTCGTAGCTTACGGCAGCGACTTTATAGTTGGTTGGAGTTTTACTTGGAGAAACCTGTTTCAAATGAATTCTTCGTTTTGATCTACTAGTTCGCAATTTTGGGTCATGTGGAGGCTGACTGTCATAAATCGAAAACTTGGTCCCCAGAAAATTTGACCTGATCCATCATCAACTTTCATGTCAGTTCATTAATTAAAAGCAAAGCAACCACCCTGCAACCAACGTAACTGTGGCGGCCATAGCTCACCTCAATTTTCCAATGAAATTGTTGCTTGCTCGAGAGAAGTCGTCTGGAAGTAACGATACAATGAAATCAGTACTCATTGCTCGTCGGATTCTTTTCGCAGTTAGCAGCAGTTTACTTAGATTACCAGACAGAGCTATAAATAAACAAAAAAAAAAAAAAAAAAAAGAAAAAAAAAAAAANTACCCCGATTTGATTACCAGGGCTTAGGCCGAGATAGAGCCGAAACGTTGAAGTTGCCCTTTCTCTTTTAATGAAGCACTGGATTGGCGTTTCTCTTGGTCCCGGCTATTAAATTAAGTCAAAAACAAGGAAGAATAGATTCAGATTTAAAGCCCTGGTTGTTAGGGAGCTCAAAATCTGCCTTGAAAATGACAAAGGATGAACTAAACTAAGATACCTGCATCAGGGAAATTGGGAAGGTGATCCACCCACACTGTTCGGGAGTCCTCACAACTTCCTTTGTAATCATCCGCCATGACCTGCAAACTGAAGCACAGGCAACAACATGCCGGCGAGAAGGCCAAGTGGTCTCACTCGCTTCCACTCGTTGAATTATGTCCAATAGAAGCTCGGGCGGCAAATTCGCCCACCGGCTCTGTTCGATCGGAACCGGAGAAGATGACGAAGGCTGCTCAGGGACAATATGCGACTTCCCGAGATGACGCACTTGAACTCCCTCCCTCACTTTTCTCGACGAATTCCCACTGCTTTCTCTTATTTCACTCTGCTCGCTAATTATGCCTCTCAGAGGCATCGTCATAGCAGTATTCGCCTCACTACACAAAGACGCCATTGAGATCAAAAACTCCGATTCAAATCTCAGATAAACTCAACGGAAAACAGCAACAAATACGCATGATACATTCAAATCATCAATTCTACATGAGTAGCCTCGTTGAGATAACAGATTCAACACGTAAAACAAACAGAAACACTCATCAAACGTTACGGAAGTAAAATCCGAATGACTCCAATCGCGTTCCTCACATTTCTAATTCATTCCGAAACTGAAAAAAGAAACGATTCGATGAAGACACGTACCGCAAAAACAAGAACAGCAACGGAGAAAGCCGCGAGAGAAACAGATATCCAGAGATCCTGTGAAACTCGGATGATTTTGATGGATTGAATTCCCGTTTTAAATCGAAAAGGCAGCAATGTCTCGGAAGTTGCAGACGGCTTTTGAAGGAAGAGAGAGTGAGTGGGAGAGAGAGAGAGCGAAGAGGCTAAGATTTGAAACAAAAAAGCTAGCCAAAAATTCTTTTAAAGCCTCTGTGATTCCGCAACACAAGGTCGTCTCCTCCGTCGTCACCGCGTCGCCGTCGCCGCCTCCGTCACGGCGAGTGCCAGGGTCACCAACAGAGCTCTTCGATTTTCGTTCCTGCGGATCTTAAATCCTCATCGTCATTTTATTAAACATTTTTTTAACCACCCCGTTCCAAGGTTCTCGTCCATTAAACTCGTGGGTCAATTCTCCTCTGTGCTCGCTCACTCTAAAATATCCGTGTTCCCTATGTCACTTGCTGATGTGGAGCATTCTAATTGGAGGACATACTTGAGGTCCACGTTTACCTACGGTAGTCTCTCTGTAGGAAGTCTGATGCACGTTCTTTGTAATTACATACCATGCCCCGGGCTCACGTGAAGTTACATTATTAAAATAATATATTACACAAATGGGTCTGAAACATATTTTCGGAATCCTAAAATTAATAATTATTTTAATAAATTTATAATATAATATTATGAAGCAGACAAGTGAAATATACTCTTTAAAATATCGGTCTTAAAGTAGTCAATTTAGAATTTTGAAATTATAAGGTGTCTTTCACATCGATTTAAGGTTAAGAATATTATATTTTAATTTTATTTACAACACTTCCCTATTTTAAAACACATTCCATTTAATTTTCCACTTAAATTATATATTTCATACCAACCTTAATAATTTTTAAACGATAGATATTTAAACATTTAATTTTATATTGAATAGACATCTAACAATGTATTATATAATTTGGAATGTTTTATCTAATAAAACCTAAATTTTTTATAAACTTAATCAAAATAATATATTATCTTATTATGGATTAGGGAAGAATTTTATAATTGAAAATAATAGAAGAATGAGTGGAAGGAACGATGTCGAAACTCGTTAGAACATGTTTGGTAGTACATATTTAGCAGTTTTTGCCTACACTCTCACATCTCAGGTCTACATCTATGTATGGACATAGCCTTTTAACTTTTTTTATTTATTATTATTTAAATTGAGATTTTTTAATTAATAAATGAATTAGCAAAATTTAAATGAAAGATACCAATTGCAATCATTTTCTAATTTTAGAGTCTATTTAAAAATAAAAAAAATTATAGTGTAAAAGGATGAAAATGGTGTTAATGGTTACATCAATGCGTTGAATTGGGTCCCACTCCACTGTTGATTAAACGACTCAGTTCCGGTTCGTGTTCAATGAACCCATGGATTCGTTAATGCAACCATGCTTGATTCACACGTGTATTACTTTTCCATAATTCATTAATATTTACACCTATTTAAAATAATTGATAATTACACCAATTTTATTATAAAAAACTCTAAAATTAGGTAGGTTTGATTTAAAATAATTATATATTAAGTGTTTTTTTTTAAATACTTCAAATAAATAAATCATGCTAAAAGAATTTGTATTAATTTGACGAAATAATTTTCATATCTTATCCTAAATGATTGATAAATATCGATGAATTATATATTTTTAAAATTAAATAAGGAAAAAGAAAAGGTTAAAATAGGAAATTAAAGTGAAGATTTGAGTTGAAAAGTGATAAATGAGAAAATAGACCAAGTGCGTGAAATGTGTCAAAAGGGAACCACAATTGCACGTGCAGCCCTTGCTTATTACAAATGTATGCCACGTCAGATTATTTTCACGACTATTATTATTGTTATTTTATTACTACTCTTCTTATTAATAATAATGATGTTAGTTTTTAACCGACGTGGGACTGAGCCGGCCGGTCCAATGCATGCCAGCTAGATTTTATCAGCATCCATGAGGCTCCTCGACCGTGTGGTCCCCACATAAGAGATTTTGATTATAATTTTAGAAAGATTATAATATTCATAATCCCTAAATTTATCCAAAATACCCTTGATTTTTTTTTATTTTTAATTTTCAAAATAGTAAATAATTAAAAAAATAAAAACTAAAGGCTGAGGGAAAGAAGCCATATTTGAGGTGGAGGGTTTGGTGGGTGTCTATGTTGTGTATGGGTTTAGAAGGTGAAACAAACCAAACAGATAATTCCAAGCAAATACAAAATAAATAAATAAATAAATAAAGGATATATTATGATAATCCGACATTAAATATATTTTCATGCACCATAAAAAGATATGACGTCACAAAATCAAAATGTCTGCCACTTGTCGGGTAGGGATTGGTTGGATTTGGATTGGAAGTTTGAAGTAGCCAAAGCCAACTCATAATCTTCCTACATGGAAGCAGCCATTTTCCTTCTGTCCTCTCCCTTTTTAACCCATCAGTAATTTAATATATTTACTTCCAAAAATACAATAATTAAATCATAAATATTTAAATTTTCATAGAAATAAAACACATACATGAATTAAAATCAAATCAACCATGGTCTAATTAATGGTCAATTCACATAATAATTTCATATCATTTAATACGAAAATCTATATGCGACATTTTATTATATAATAATGGAATTACATCAAAATGTTCCTCGAATAAATCCTATTTATTATATTAAAAAAATATAAATATTTATTTAATATGTTTGAATAGTAATTAGCGGGTGAAAATTAAGGTAAGTTGGAGGAGTTTGTTAAGAAGGTATGGAATCGTGGGGACAGCCATTTGGCTATCTTGTCGGTCGGTAGTCGATCTATTTATTTATTAATTTATTAATTTGTGACCGTTTTTGCCCAACCCGATTCTCTCGGCTTCTACTTGTATGATTTGAATTGGGCTGGGCCCATTATTTCCTTTCCCCTTTCAGTTCCCTTGGCCCACCCATTCTAGATTTCCTTCCATCCTTTTATCTTTGTCGCCATTCACCGATTCAATTGCTCAATCTAATGGAACTAATTATTTAACATAGCTGTCCCAATGTCACTATTTTTTCACAATTTATGTTCAATTATTCACATATTTCTAATAATGTTATTATTCTAGATTAATCTTTTCATAATTAAATCATTACCACTAATTGATTATATATATATATATATATATATATATATAATATTATCAAGTATACGATATCGAGACTTTTATTGACTCTAAAAATATCAAAATTGAAAATATAAACGACCAATTTATTAATAATTTAATTGATTTTTAATAAGAGCAATAGCTACGTAAAATCAAGGAATAAAGTACATTTAATTAATTACAAAATAATTTAGAAGATGAGTCAACTAAGCAGGCATCAAACATGGGCTTGGCCCACATTGATCGGTCCATAATCCACAATATGGGCCAAAAACAACGAATTGGGCCTGTTGCGACCATGGGCTTAAAATGGCCCACATTGATCGGTCCATAATCCACAATATGGGCCGAAAACAACGAATTGGGCCTGTTGCGCCCATGGGCTTCAGAATAAAAGCAGCACGGAACCCTGATGAATCAGGTAAACGTGTATTTAGATAAGCAATGACCAAAGTCAAGAAGCTTCCATTTCTTAGTTTCAGGTTAGTCAACGCCAAAAACCCACCAAACCGGCGCAGAAATCTGTGGGCTCTAATAAAAAATCCGGATTTTTAAATTTAATAAACTAAACACCGACGAAACCTATCGTTGTCAACCAATTAACATTAAAAAAAAAAAAAAAATTTAGATAAGATCGGAGCTAAGAGATAAAGACACACTGCTAGCTAGACGCCAATTTTGTGTGTATATATATATATATATATTTGTTCGTAATAACAAACCATATCAGATTATCAGCAATTTAAAGAGAGAAAAGAAAAGCTTGTATTTTGAGAGATGGGTTCTTTAATGGCGGGTTGGGATTCTCCGGCGAGTGACCCAGAAGAAGGTAAAGCTTTTATTTCTATATTTTTTTTTTTTTAATTTAAATGAAATTATTAATTGTAATTATTTGCAGTGAGTCACCGGAGGAACAAGTCATTGACGAAGGAAGAGATTGAAGCGTTTTGGAAGACGAAGAAACAGTTGCATGAAGAACATCTTAGAGCCATTTTGAGTCCGTTTCAGAGCTGTGAGGTATGGTCTGGTTAAGTCAACTGTGTTCTGACTTTTTATGTTGTAATTTTGTGTTTATTTATTTTTATTTATTTTTGGCAGGAAATTAAGAAGGTGGAATTTGGTGGAAATAATCTTCAGCGGTCAAGCTCTGTGCCTCCATTTAATACGAGGAAGGGTTTCTTGGACATGGAGTCTGAAGCTGGCTTAGACAACAAGCCCAAGAAAAATGGCTGGTAATTTATTTATTTAATTAATTGATTTCCATTTTTATATTAAATAAGTGATTTTTATTTATTTTTTTAAATATGATAATTGGAATATTTGAATATGAGGGTTTATGACAAAAAACTTGCGGTTTCATCAGGTGGAGAAGAAGTAACTGGGCATTTCTAAACGAACCGCCTGTGATCGAAGGATCTGGCAACAGCTACGTCTCGCAGTTCCACGTGGCCAATGTTTCGGCTTCCAGACTTGGTCGTGGTGGAGTCGGTGCTTGAAAAACCCGGTCGGATTTGTATGTGTTCCCATAATGTAAAGAAAAAAAAAAAAAAGGAGTAATTATATTAGAATTCTTCTGAATTCTAGTGGTCAGTTTATAATTTTATGGGTTTTTTTTATATTTATTTTTTAAATCATTTTATGACGTGGAAGTATTGTGTAAAAATATTAGATATTTTATATACACAGTCTCATATTGAGATAATTTGTGTTTATTTTCCTTTATTGCTATGTTTTATCAACCTTATTTTAAATATCTCACATATAAATTATTAAATTAATGAATGTAAAATGTTTTTAATAACAAATTTACCCGACATGAGGTAGATTAGGTGTATTATTGACTCACCTAAGAGGGAAAGTAAGGGGCCCGATTCCATGCAATAATTAAAAATGTTAAGCATTACCAAACATTATAATATAATTAATAATATTATATTAAAAATAAACATCTGTGGGGCCCACCAATATGAAGGCCATGCGTATTTTCAGGAAGGTACTGGTCAGTGGCGGTAGGTGGGTGCCTACGTCATGAGAAAAGACAGGATAGGGTACCCTAATAATATCAATGCTTTCTAAAAGTAAAACATATATGTATGAGAAAAATATATTATAATATATTATTTAAAAATAATTAGAGAAATTCTTTCAGTTGGGCCTTTGGGCCCATACAACGTCCAGACTGCCTGATTGCCAGTTATGGGCTCGGCCCTAAAATTTGCGTTACAAGGCCCATGTAAACAGTTTTTGTTCCCCCTTCTTTCTTTCCCGACATAATGTAGACGTTAACTTAAGGGAGAGGGAAACCATGCTTAGGCAGCTACGCTTTTCAAGAATGCCACAATATTATAATCGTAATTATGAGCATAAAAGAATAATATGCACTTTTTATCGTCTTGGAAACATGGCATTTAACGACGGTTCAAAATGGTATCATTTTGTTTAGGGTATACTATTAATCTCTATTTTTACACAATTGTCTCTCATTTTGACGGGTATACTTATAATGTAGATTAATATGACGTCGAATGTAAACCAACGACATAACGAACCATCGTCTCATTGTACCCTCTCTTGAAAGTGTGTAGAAAAGCAAGGAGAGAAGAAGAAGAAATTATTGTGACTCAAATTCAAGTACACGAAAGAGAGAGAAAGATGAGGCAGGATTTTGGTCTCCAATGATAAAAAAGCAGTGTGGTGCTCAAAGTTGGCACATGATTGGCTACTCAAATCCCTATGAAAGCGTTCCATCCAAATCTACTGCATGAGTGCAAAATTATGGTCAAATAAACAATTCAACATCATACTCAATTACTCATGCCCCTTTAAAAATTACAAAATTAAAAGTCTCATTACAACTTTATTTCATAATTTCTTTTGTTACTTTCATTCTTCACGTATAGTCGTCTCTTCACGAATTTAAAATTAGATAGAGGTTGTCACATTTATATAAAAAATGTTTCGTTTCAATCTCCAACTGATGTATAGTCTCATAATTTACCTTCTTCGAGGCTAACATCCTCGTTAGTGCACTGTTTGGTGTTTGACTCTGATGTCATTTGTAACCGTTCAAACTCACTACTAATAATATATTGACCTGTCAATCTCACGATTCTAAAATGTGTTTGATAGTGAAGTTTACACCCCTTAAAAAAAATGGTTCACGATCTCACAAATGGTCCGAAAATGAAATGATGAGCGTCAAAAGGAAATGAGGGACACAAAAGCTGAAACGGGCACAGCCATGCCGATGCCCATTCCCACCAACCACTGCCGCTCTGCTTTTATTAATTGCTTTAAATTTACACATTGGGAGAGCCAGAGGCCCCCATTATTAAATCAATGCATAGGCGCGTGGCCCCGTACCTTGTTTTTTAAAATTCAAGCCCAGGTCAAAGGGTGTTGCCCTTGCCCGACCCCATGCCCGACCCCCTCGCCCCTACCCTACTCTCCAGTCACTTTATCAAAGATTCACAAATGTGGATTATTTTTTCTTAATTTATTTCATTTTTTTTTAATTTAATTTAATTTTTTAAAATATGGGTGCAAAGTATATAATAAAATAATTTTTATTTTTAAAATAATAAGGTATAACCATAAGTTAAGTTTTGAAAATTAATGCATAATTTATTTATTTATTTGTGGGTAAAAAAAAAAAAAAATATTATTGTTATTTTTGAAGTAATAAGTTTAAACTAACACATTTCAAATTGGAAAGCTTATTCCCTGTGATTCAACTTTAATAATTTATTTCCCTTCCTTTTTTTAATTTTAGTATTTTAAATTCATTGTAGTTCTCTTTTTTAATTTATATTTAATTATCGATTTAAACGTTAAGGAGACAAAAAAAAAGTCGGTGATAATTGAACCAATGGATCATTGACAACTATTATTAACAGTGACGAGGCCCAGTGGGCCCATTTTGTTCCTCTTTCCAAACGCCCAATTATTTCCCAACGGTTCCATCGATAGGTCATCTTCTCAAATTCTCAGTTGATCTCTCGCATTTTAGAGAAAGACATAGATTCGTGTAAACCCATGATTATTGATTACAACTTAAACCTTTTATCCGTCTATATCGTCTATATCATATACTTCACTGACGGTTGATTTAAGTTATTATAATAATTCATAAATAATCGACAGGTTTATATTTATATTATATTGAAAAATTTGAAATCAATAGCAAAAGTCATTTGAGACGTGGCTTGTATGTCAAACTAAATTAAGAGGTCGATGTAGTCATTATTTTATCTTTAAATGCATTTGTAAATAATAATAATTATTTTATTGTTGTACAATTCACTTTTCCAATTTAATTTCAAGTATGCACGTCAACTGTTAGTAAATGTATTCAGTTATTATTGGTAAAATAAAATAAGCAAAAATACGTGAATGCCGCTGTTTTGGCAATTAAATTGCAATAAATTTAAATGGTCATTACAAGTTACAGCCCAGTCAAAGACTCTTAAGGTAAAACTTTAGGTAAAAAAATAAAGGGGAAAAAAGGTATATACGGCTTGCAAGCAACTGTACAAGGGTAGTTTTAGTTAATTTAAAATCCCTAAAGATTTCATTTAATTTACCAGTTTTATTTATTTATATTTTTAGACTACAATTAATAAATCTTAAATTTAGTAAGAATAATTCATTGAACAAAATACTAAATAATCATATTAATTTAATCTTATGCAATAAATTAATTTTAAACTGTAAAAATAAACTATTTAAAGTAATTTGAACTCTATCTTGCTTATTCAATTTAGTTATTTAATTTTAAAATATTAGAAGTGAACATTTTCGAGTTGAAATAATTTTTAAAAAATAAATTGATTTAATTAATTTGCACTTGAATATGTATTTTTTATTTTTTATTTTTTTAAATATTTTTGTGCACATTTGAATGCATAGTGGTAACAAAAGCAAATAGACTGGGAAACTAATTTGTGATACGACGTCGTTTGGAGATTTTTGACAGCTATAGATGAGTTGGTGGTAAGAACAGTAAATTTGTCACTTTTCCCAAAAGGTTCGAAAGTCACGAGCGTAATTACAATCCTGCCATTGTGTGTTTTTGATATGCGTGATTTGCAACACGTTCAACAAGAACAAACATCCACGGTGAGTCCTGACAGTAGAAAAGCCAATTAAATTCCACATATGACGGATAGTGACTTCGGCCTATCTCCGTCGCCGACCGCCTTCTCCGGACAGTTTGCCGGCCACCGTGACTCAACCGCTTCCATTGTTTAGTCAGCAAGTATGTGGCCTCTTCACCGTCAGACTGCATTTCATTTCGCCCTCTTTCTTGGCAACTTCTCTCACTCGCTTTCTTCATTATCTCTTCTTTGACTCTGTAAACTATTTTGCAGAGAACGACCGGGGAGGAGAAAATAAACAACAGAGAAATCTAATCGAACCTAGAAACTGCCTCTTCCATGGAGTATCGAACTTCGTCGACTGTATACAAGAAATATTCAAATGCTCGTAGTTTCAACGATAGATCGACGTACGATGGCGTTTTTGCTGCTCCGTCGAAGCACGGGGCTCCGGTCTTCTCCGCTCGAGTCGAGGACTACAGAGAGATTTTTGGCGGTTCGCGAGTTTCCTCGATTCCGATTCTTGATGTTCCGGCAGTGAGCGACAAGAAGTTTCCGGTAGATGTTCGTAGCTCGAAGGTTGAATACTCGAAGATTTTTGGCGGTTTCGATGAGTTAAATTTCGCCGTGCCTTATGAGGAACTTCTGGCCGAAGCAAACAAAGCAAATTCGTTTTCTAAGGAAACTCGGTAAGCTACTGTTTTCTTAATATGCAGGCTATTTTGAAACCGTAGAAATTCATTGTTAGCGGGGCGATTTCCATTTAATAAGCTGTTTCTCTTTCTCCTTTTTTAATCTGTTAATTTATTTTCCGAAATATCCTCCAATGTTCTCGCGTATCGCACAATTCATTTCCCCATTTTGTTGAGGGAGTTGGTAGAGTGAAATTTATTTATGTAGAGTTAAGGCCTATCTCGTGAAAATGGAGAATTAAAACGGACGTTTGTTGGATCAGACTATATTTGGTGTTTAAAGTTCGAATGAATTGATTTGGATTTCTTGACACGACCACAATGGATCGCTGATATAAAGGCATCCACTTAGCGAGCCTCTTGCCTTTTTGCATTTCATCCCTTACATAGGCATGAGTGCTGTCAATTTCATCTTCACGTTCTGGTGGCGATTCCTTTGATTGGAGTAATTTTTGTTGGTCGTTTTGATATCTTCTCTTTCTGTTGTTCTCACTTCCGAGTACAAGAGGAAACAAACCGTAAGGAACAATGAACATGGTGATTTTATTTGTGTTAGTGAACTTTGTACATTGTTGCTATATCGTAGGACTTCAGCTGGAAGAGGATCCGCAGCAACAGAAAATTCTTCTCAGTATGAAAAGGAGAATAGTTTTTCCACGCGTGAAGCATCATCTCTTCCATTTGATAGAATGGAGAAGTTCAGCGTGTCATATCAAAAGATCAACCAAGGAAGCAAAAGTTATGCGACAGAGACAGCTCATGTAGCTCTTCCCCAGGCCATTCCAGGTTTTTCATGTTTAATTGATGAACAATCTCCTGTGCAGATGAGTGTAACTGATATGCCAACATCTGAAAAATTAAAGGATATTCACCCAGAAAAAGTTGGGAATGAAGTGGAAAATAAGCCAGAACTTCCAATTTCTGGTGACAGTGAACAGACGTTTAGATCAACTAATCCTACTAATCGTCAAAACAGAACTGGCTGGTTTAGATCAGATTCAGCTGATAAGTTATTCAATGGATATGAGGTGGATCAAGGGGAACACAAACCTGAAACTCCACTGAAACATAATTTTCTGCCTAAATTTGGTAGAAGTGATGGATTTTCAGGCAAAACAACTGGTTTAAATTCTGAAACTTTTGAACACTCTAAAGATTCTTATGACGTTTCTTCACCTCCATATTTCGGGGAGGAAGTTGAGGTGAATCCAGTTGCTGCTGCCTCAGTTGCAGCTTTGAGAAAAGCAATTGATGCTGCTCAGGAAAGTATAAAAGTTGCCAAGGAGTCGATGGAAAGAAAGAAAGCTGCCAGACTTCAAAAGCATAAAAAAACAAGATCTTCTAGGATCCTAAATCCTGAAGAGAGAAAGGAGGTAAGCACACGCCAAGAGAAGGTGGCTGGTAAAACCAATGGAAAACTGGATCCTTCAGAGGAAGAAATTGCTGATAGCAGGGAGGATAAATCATCTGCAGAATGTCCCATCACTCAAAGAGCGGTGAGGGAAAATTTAAATGCCATAGAACCAAATTATGTGGAATTGAAGGCAACAAAAGTTGATTGTAGGGAGGAAGAAGCAAAAGAATTAGATGCAACAGAACAATTTTATGAACCTAGGCATTTTGATAAAGATGAGGCAAAAAGACTGGAACCTCGAAAGGAGGACAATACAGATAGATATGGATGGCTAGGAAACATTGGATTAAAGGAAACATCTGAGAATCCTGGAGAATATGGTGATAACTTGGTAATAGTCGATAAGACTAAGGAGCCTGAGGAAAATGGCATAAACTTAAGTGTAGTCAAAGGCATTCTTATGAACAAATTAAAATCAGTTCTAGGTGTTATTGGGAAGGAAGAAGATAAAATAACACGTCGCCAAGACCAGCTAGAAACTGAAATGAAAACTGAGGCATCCATAGAACATGAAAAGTGTGTGGAATTGCCAGAAGAACTTCAAGTAACAGAAGACCACGAGGAGTTCTCAATCAGGGAGATGGGGGTAAATAAGGACAGGGAGACCCAAGTTAAGGCTCATCAATGGGTAGTGGAGAAAGATAGACATATCTGCCAACAAGAAGAAAAAGAGGGAGAAACAAATGCCTTCCAAATTGAAAATGATGTTGAAAAGATATTAGATAAATCTAACGAAGAGGAAGGATTTATAAATTGTAACAATGTCTTCCACGATGACGAAGAAGCTCAAGACATGCTAGAAGATGTTGAATCAAAAGGAAATGAAGACCTTCAAGAAAACAAACGGGATGATGAGATGATTGAAGGGCTTCCTTTTCATTTGCGCAATAATGAGATTGGACATCATGTTCAAAGACAAATAAACATTGGTGAATGTGCAGTACACGAGAACATCGTACAAGCAACGCCAGACAATCTGAATACTGAGAATAAAATTGAACTAGAAGACGGTTTAAGTAAGCAGGATGAATGTGATAACCTCTCAGAAGATCAGGATGCTAATAATTTCATAGCTAGTATGGAAGGGGTAGAAGTGATTACCGACCAGCCTGAATATCGGGATATTGATAATTCAATGGAGTTAGCTAGTACTGCCTTGGAAGTTGTGAATAATGAATCTGAGGCAATTACTGAGGAGGGTGACGTGGAGGATAGATTGCCTTTTAAATTGTTTTCGATGGCAGAGGATGCACTTAAACGTAGAGTCAAAATGGAAAATTCAAATGCAAGCCCCATTTCAATCCAAAGTGGGTTAGATTTTGGTCTAATCGATTTGAAATTAGAGCAAATGCAACTTGATGCATCTGTGAACTGGTCCTCAATCTTTTGCAGTTTGGAAAATGCTGAAGGTATGGCTTCTGAACTTAGAGGAATTGAGAGAAATATGGAGAAAATTGAAGTTTCAATTATTGAAGAAAATGATGACGATTCAAATGAAGAAGAGATACCTAGTAATGTAAATAATACTGAAGCAGGTAACCAACCTAGTATAACTATAGATGACAACAAAATCAGTGAAGAGGTAGTGGAGGAAAACGCAAACACAGGAGCAACTGAGAACCATCAAGCAACCATCGAAGTAGAAGAAAGTGAAACTTTTTATGTTTTGAAAAATGAAATGCAGTTGGAATTTGATGAGAACAATATTAGAACCGGTAGTCAATCTGGCATGATTGAAATAGACTCGGAAATAGTTCATGACATCAAAACAAGTGAAACTCGAGGAGAAAGCGAGGATAGTTATCGAGTAATTATGACAGAGGATGAAATGGAAGCTAGTGACTCGTCTGACAAAGAGGTGGAATATGCAGTTCACTTGGAAACTTTGGAAGAAGCTGATTCGCCTGGAAGTTCAGGAAGAAAAGAGAATTTAGAAAATACAGAACAGGAGATTAGTACTGGCCAGAAGGTAACAGAAAACGAGAATCATCAAACAACCCCAACATTGGGTGAAATAGAAATTAATGCTGACATGCAGAGAGAAGCAGGGATTGAATCCAAATTCGACAATGAGACAGAAGCTCATGGTTTGCCTCAATCTAAAGAGGAGTTGGCTGAGAACTCAACAAATCAAAGTATCTTAGAAAATGGCGAGAATCATCAAGCGCCCCAATTAATGCAGGAGGAGAAGGTCTTCCATGAGAAATTTGAGAAAGATGCTGAAGTGATAAAGGATCGGCTGAGAAAAATTGATGAAGCAAAAGGAAAGGAAAGAGAGAGGGAGAGATTAGCTGTAGAAAGAGCAATTCGTGAGGCTCGTGAAAGAGCATTTGCAGAAGCCCGGGAGAGGGCTGCTGCCGAGAGAGCTTCTGCTGACACTCGTCGAAGAGTAATGGCCGAGCCACGTGAACGCCCAAGGAAGGCTTCCATTGAGGCAAATACTAAGCATTCTACCGAAAAGCATTCAAAGGAAGCCAAATTAAAAGCTCAACGTGCTGCCGTCGAAATGGCTACTGCTGAGGCAAGAGAGCGTGCTTTAGAAAAAGCTATGTCCGAAAAGGCTATTTCCGAGGCAAGAAATCTGGCTGACAAGATTGTTGCCGAAAAACTAAATGGTGCAGCTGGAGTTAGTAAAGTAAAGAAGAGCTTTTCATTTAATGTGAGTACTTTTATTTTTTATCCTCCTCTCCATGTTTTTTTATTGTCCATGAAACAATTGAAGGGGCACATGATTGTGATTAACATCGAAAAGCACTTACATTCAGGACTCTCAGCCAAAAGGCCAATGTTCTTCCAGCAATTTCAGGCATGCGAATTCATTCAACCTTGGAGGTGAGTTATGCGCTTTAAGTACTTTCTGGCCAAACTGCTTAAAGATTTCGCTATTATCAGTATGAAAACTTGATAAATGAAGGGATTATTATTTTGTTCCGGTGACTGTTATCCGTGGTTTCTGAACAACTTGTCACTCGATATAGGTCCCGACGCGTCAGAGAGAGAGGTGGGATCTGCTGGGGAATCTGCACAGAGAAGTAAAGCCAGGTTGGAGAGGCATCAACGAACAGTTGAGCGTGTGGTATGTTCTGTTCAAACTGTGAACTATCCAAAATTTGATTGCAGATGGCCACATTTTATTCAATTTTTCTGTTTCATTTCAGGCGAATGCTCTTGCAGAGAAGAATATTCGTGACATTCTCGGACAGAGAGAACAGGAAGAGAGAAATGTAATTTACACGTCTTAACAGTTTGGAGGAGTAAGTTGGTATTTTATGAGATAGTTCGTCTAACAGTGCCCATATCTTCTGTTTGTAACAGAGACTAGCAGAAGGTCTAGATGCTGAAGTTAAACGGTGGTCAAGTGGGAAGGAGGGAAATCTGCGTGCATTGCTTTCGACTCTACAATATGTAAGCTAAAATTGAGCCCCTTATTGTTCTTCTCTGATTTGGATGTTATGATCAGAACCTAACTGCTTATTATGTTGATAGATCCTCGGGCCCGACAGTGGGTGGCAGCCAGTCCCTCTAACAGATATTATCACGACAGCTGCTGTCAAGAAAGCTTACCGTAGGGCAACTCTTTCGGTCCACCCTGACAAATTGCAGCAACGGGGTGCAAGCATTCCACAAAAGTACATATGCGAGAAGGTTTTTGATCTTTTGAAGGTATGTGCTAAATTTATTACTTGAATGAATCTATATGTTGAATGAATCTATATTGGTATTTGGGTTATGTTTGTTATTTTTTAAATTAGGAATTTGGTAAAAATTATTGAGCTACAAGTAAGAATTACGAACATGGAACATACTTGAAAGTGATTCAAGAATGATAGAAGATTACTTTCTTCGTGCCCTTTTTAGTGATTTTTTTGGTCATTCTAAAATCACTTTTCGAAGATGTTCTAATGGTTACCAGCACCAAAAGCTCTTACAATTTAAATCCAGTCTTTTAGGTGATCATTTAGTCTATTTGAGACCATTATTTCTCTATTTTGGTGCGAGTTCCTCTGGCTCCCGCATGATCTATTTGTTTCGAGTAGATTTTTAAGCGATTCTAAATCATAATAGGTTTCAAAATGAATTCACAGCGGGAGTCTATATTTTATTTAGTTTTGCAATTGAGTTCAAAAGTTGCTAACTCCAAATCTGTAATCAACAGGCTGCTTGGAACAAGTTCAACATGGAGGAACGATTATAACGCAGTCGATTACCCTAGATTTCCTTATAATTGCATAAGCATTATCATGTTTATAACCATTGCATATCATTTTATAGTAGTATGATGGGAAAAGCCACACAATTCTTTCGATCTGTCATCGTGGTCAGAAAAACCAATATTGGAAGTGTAAGTTGACCGTCAATCTTATATATATATATCTGATCTTTTTAGTTCAACAAATGTAGATAATCAAAATTATAACCTTATTTATCTGTCAATTATTGTTATACTATTGCTAACGTGACTAATTGTTAAAAAGATGTCGCACTTTATATTTTTCACATAATGTAAACTACTAGACCATTTCTCTTCTGAAAAAAAGGAGCTCGCGGCTATGACAAACTCTAGCTGCAAAAGCTAAAACTGTACTGCAAAAAGTAGGTTCCAGTTTGCAAAAACAAAGGACAGTACAAAAAGGTAGAGAATCATAAGCTAGCTAACCTCAGCCATACTATTATTGAAACATGAATTGGCATATTCCATTATTAAGTGCTGGACACAATCATAAGCCAAGAACATGAAGCATTATAGCATTCTGTGCGTGCATTCGGTTCTCAGCTTGTGGAAAGACAATGGAGTTGGGAGCCTCAATTACCCCATCTGTCACCTCTACGCCTCTCTCTGCTGGTAGGCAATGCATGAAATAAGCCTTTGAACCTGCTAAATTCATGAGCTCTTCGTTAACCTGTATCAGTAACGCAAACAATGTCATTGCAGCTCCCATGAGGTATACCACATGCATCCCAAAGATAAAAAAATAACTACGACCAGTGCTCTCCAATGTTTGTGTCAAATGATTAGTCTTGCATAGGGTCCCCAAGTGTCACAGAACACATCACAGTTTCAATATAGGAGTGAAAGAAGAACCACGACATGAGTAGTTATCTAATTCTTCTCGTAACCTAAGCTAAGTTCCCCGGAATCGGATATTATACCATTACAGTTCATTGGGGAAGTTTTCATCATTGAATCCGAGAGATCACAAATGCAGAGGGAGGACAACCTGGAGTGATTAACTATGGGATGTTTGGAAGGGGAAGGTTCAAGTTTGGATGGGTCGGGAAGGCATATACTTGGCCAGAGAGTTTGTTGTGCAACAAACATCAGAATGAACTACAGTTTTTCAGCACAAACCAACTATTTGGTATTCAGCACAGAAAAAGTGTAGACAACAGGCTATTTCTAAACTTTCCATCCCAAGTAATAGCATGAAAGATCAAAATCAGATAATTCAATATCAAGCCGGACCATCAGAGCATGTCGATCTTCAACAACAATTTTTTTTAGTAGCATCTTCATTGACAAAATTAATTAGCTCGAAGTGCATTCATTAGAAAGAAAATGCTTCAACAAGTACCTGGAAGCCTTGAAACGCTTTACGCCGATATTCAGCCTCCTCTTTTTGTCCCATACTTGCCCAGACATCTGAATACACAACATCAGCGCCTTTCACTGCTTCCTTGGGATCATGGGAAATCTCAATCTTGCTAATTCCAGCTTGCCGGGCTTTTTCAACTGTGTTCTTATCCGGCTCAAAACCTTTAGGGCAGGCACAAACAAAGTGGATAGGTACAACTGATGCCAACAACAACCACGAGTGCACCATGTTATTTCCATCTCCAACATACACAACCTAAATTTTCATTATCATCCGCTCAATTCATTTGAGACATATAACGGAAGTATATTTTATATCTACTATAACGAAACACAAATGAGGAAAACCAAACCTTAGTTCCTTCTAACTTGCCAATGTGTTCAATCATAGTGAGTGCATCAGCCATTACTTGACAAGGATGGTTGTAATCCGTCAGGCCATTTATTACAGGCACGGTTGCATATTTTGCTAAATCAAGAATATCCTGCAACAAAATGATAGTATGACGACCAGTAGAGAAACATCCGCACTACTAATCATTGCAACGGATTAATGAAACAGAAGAAATCACAGTCCACAAGTATATGGCAAGATTGCTTACATTCCAGTTAACTTGAAATTCGACACCTTTTCCCTTATTTCTTAGGATAGCTAGGAGTATTTGGCCTTCAATTTGCTATTGATTTTCCCAAATAGAAACCCACCAAAGAGAAAAGAAGTTTAAATATAAGACTATTTCCTCCTCACACGTCCATCCCATGGTGGAGCCATTTCTGGCTGTGTTTGGTATTTTACCAATGACTAGTTTTAGTATGCCTACTTGAATAGATACACATCACAGTAAACTTGTGTCTAAATGACTGTAGTTTTGCATATAAAATGATGCTAACAGGCCACGGTTCCCACCTTAATGTTCCACAATCCAGACAACATTGTAAACAGGTGACTTCATCCCAACAGATACATAAACTTCATTCAATCATAGATGAATAATTCAACATAGCTATCTATCAGAAAAGAAATGTCAAGAAAACTTCAATTCCTTTGATTATTGTATCAAGTAGAAGCTGAAATAATAACTAGTACGGGTCTGCTGCGAAGAAGATTTAAGCAGTTGTTACAAATGCTTCACAATGTTTTTGTTATTTAGAAAAACTCAATCAAAAGGTTATTTACAAGAAATATAAGGTAATAAAAGAAACATCATTAAGCCATATTTAGCTAGAAAAGGGTTTTCACAAGCCACCATCAATAGCCTAAATCTCAACCACCCTTATTTTGCTTCATTAAAATTGTGACAAAATAACAATTTTGACAAGGCAAGACTATCTTTGAGTACACGCAAGGCAAATATTCATGTTAATATCTTGACATGTTGTCACTTGGAACTAAGAAGGTAATAAATTGGCCCTCATACCTGATGACCAAAAACACGGGCCATGATGACATCATTATATCGAGACAGAACACGAGCAATATCCCTAGTTTCCTCTCTTTTTCCCATTTGGATAGTGTCGGGCCCTAAATATATGGCATGCCCCCCTAGCAAGAAGAAACCAGTCTCAAATGAAACTCTGGTTCTCATGGATGGTTTTGCAAATATCATAGCCATTGTCTTCCCTTCAAATGGGAGAAATGTCCTATCTCCAGATTTCAGTTGCGCCTTAACTTCAATTGCACGGTCTAAGATCTTCATGAGGGTGGATTTATCAAAATCACTGAGGTGAAGGAAGTCCTTCTTCTCTGCTTTCACTGACAAACAATACAAAAAAGAACAATAGTCAGACAACTAAAAGCATACACCAGTCGATTCATTGAATTGCTTGCATTTCCAATAACTTGTTGCCTGAGAAAAAGTGGAAGGAAAAAACACTATAATCTCTTCTCAAGCCAGTGAGACAGCCATCGCATATCGCCAATGCAAGCGTCAAAAATCAGTGGGTTCAAGTTCAAGAGAAATTTGTTCACGTCTCGCATTTAGACAGAGCAGCATCCAAACAGATAGATGTGTGCACCCAGAAAGGCGTATACACCGTCTGATAAGTACGACTTATCCAACTTCACGAACCACATAAGAACAGTGATAGAGCAATATAAATACCACATCCACTGACAGTCCATAAACCCTAACTTCTAAGTCATAGCAAGAACCGCAAAAACCTTAGTCGAAATGAAAATAATAGGAACAATATCGCAAACAAGAGGTTAAAATCGGAGACATACATGCACCTTTTGATACAACCGGAGAAGGGGAAGTTGCAGAGGTCTGGCAAGTGATTGAAGGAAAACGAACCGGAGAAGCGACAGAAAATCCTGAAAGGCCGCCGGAAAATTTCACCGATCGCCGAATACTTCTACTGGAGTAGAAGTGGGTAGGGAGGGAGCTTTTCTCCGATCGAACAATGGAGTGAGAGCAAATCGCTGCCATTGCTGTTGATGAAATGGTGGATTATCGGAAGTTTCGCTAAGCAATCGATTCCACTCGAACGAGCAATGCAAGAATTCAAATCCGTCAATGTCGTTCGCCTCGATTGATTTGATTCTCACACTCTCACTTTTCCAAGGTATTCAACCTTTTTTCTACAGAAATGTATATCGCTTTCAAAAATTTGTCCGCGAACTCCAAAAAAATGACCCTTCTCTATGCTTCATTCATGTTTGTGTTTATGGCTTTTCGGCTTCGGAATCAACAAAGTGAGCATAGTGACTGTTTACATCAAAAATAAAAATAAATAATAATAATAATAACATTTCTCAAGAACAAAACAAACTAAAAAAACAGAGAAACTTTTCTATTTATTTTGTTTTTTAGAGTATAAAATAATTAATAAAAAGTTTTTATTTTATTTTGTTTTATTTTTTACTCGGATTTATTCTTAATAATAAAATATTATTTAATTTGTTTTAACCTAATACTTCGCAACCAATTAAATAAAAATTTACATATCATTATAAGTTCGTTTATCTGGCAAAACTGACTAAATTCAAATATATAATACTAAAAATTTAAATTTATTCTATATGTGACAAAAAAAAATTATGCACAAGAGAGAACACTACCATATCAATTTAGCTCATCTCGATATTCATATAATAATATATATATATATCATTATAATCTAGCTCGTATCGTTATAAACCTGAGATAATAATCAATAAAAATTTGAGGTATTTATTATTATTCAGCGAGATATACCGTTTTAAATTATCATGATTAATTAAGATTTTATGATAATTAAATACATAACTTTACACGAATCAAAAATGAATCACACAAATAAATATTTATTAAAATCGTTGAAAAAAACGATTGCTCTCGCCCGACCCGACGCGGATATGCATTAAAGAACGGGCAACCGGTCGCCGCGATCTCCGGCTGACTGAATGTAATCGGTCCCGATTTGGGCGGTGAAAGACTAGAAAGACTTGCAGATTCACCCATATTTATTACCTTTTGTTCTCCCATTTTAATAATTTATTAATCCTCAGATTATGATGTTTTAATTTTTTTTATTTATTGTACAAAATCGGCTACCATTTTATTTATCATTCTCTTTTCGTACCATACAATCAATCGCACAAATCCCTTTCAGCCACAAATGTAATATCGCCACGTGTATGGCTGCCTTTTTTTTTTCTGAAAAATAATATTTTTCTCATTAAAAAAATAATTTACAATATTACATTTTAAATAAAATAAAATGCTCACTCCCATACTCTATTACCTAACCCAATGATATATACATATTTCAATTAAGTTTAAGGTAATATTTTAAAGTCCAAAGAAGGAAATAAATAAATAAATAAATAACAACCACTATTTTAAAAATAAGATCAAATTCACTTAAATTCTTTTAGCTTAACTCTTATTAAATTTAATAAGGTATATAAATTCGATTAAAAAGTCAAATATATATATTAAAATTTAAAAAATACATTATATTACAAATTTGATTCTTATAATTTTTTAAAAATAGTTTATAATTTTTTTTAAGAAAATGTTTTTTTTTTTTTTTTTTTAAATATGGGGATTCAATTATTTCCTAAAATTAATGTGGGGCCCACAACACGACCTCTTATGGCAACAACATAACCGTGAAAATATTGATAAGAAAAGAAAATAATAAAGAAAGAGTGGACAGTTAAAGTTGAGAAGCGGGCCAGCTCTCCACTTTCCAGGCCGCCCTAGAAGCTCTTAATAAATGACAGCCCCATTCCACTTTCACTCTTAACAAACCCACAACACAGAGATGAGGCTTTGGAGTACGGTTTTGGTGGTTCTGGTTCTGGTTCTGGTTCGAGCCAAAGCAGACGATGGGTTCGTGAGTACCAGAGGGCAGCAACTGATACTGAACGGAAGCCCATTTTACGCCAATGGGTTCAATGCGTATTGGCTAATGTACTTCGGGTCAGACCCATCGCAGAGAAACAAGGTCTCCTCTGCTTTTGAAGAAGCCGTCAAGCATGGGCTCTCCATTGGCAGAACTTGGGCCTTCAGCGACGGCGGAGACAGCCCTTTGCAGTACTCTCCCGGCAGCTACAATGAGAAGATGTTTCAGGTGAAGAAAATTCTCCGATTGCTTTGATTTTTGCGGTTTAGTGTGTGTGTGTGTGTGTGTTTATGCTGAATGGGAAATGGGTTTGTTAGGGTTTGGATTTTGCGGTGTCGGAGGCGAGGAAATATGGGATTAAATTGATATTGAGTTTGGTGAACAACTATGAGAATATGGGAGGGAAAAAGCAGTATGTGGAGTGGGCGAGGAATGAGGGGCAGTCTATTTCATCCGACGATGATTTCTTCAGTAACCCTGTTGTGAAAGGGCTGTACAAGAATCATATTAAGGTAATTTCACAAACCCATAGCCCTTTTCGCTTTTGTTTCGTTGATTGAGGCTTTGAAAGGGGTTTGTTTGTGCGGGGTTGGTGAAAATGAAACGGCTGGTTGGAGTGGTTGGGAATAATTTTAACAGGTCATTTACAGAGGGGAGTGATTATGATTCTTTTTTTACTTTTTACTTTCTTTTACATATATATATATATATATATATATTTTATTTTTTTTTGGTTAAAAGACTGAAAGATGATAATGTTTTGTGTTAATTTTAAATATCCATAAATCTTATAATTTATCTAAAAAAATATCCATAAATTTTAAAATTTTGAAAGATACCCTCAAATTAAACAAAAATAAAAAATAAAAAATAAAAAATAAAAAATAAATCTAGAATTTTTATTAGTGCTTCAATAAATTTGAACTTTTAAAAAGTTCCATTAATATAGGAACGAAAATCATATATTGATTATATCCTTTCAATAATAGTAAAAATAATTAATAAATTTAAGGTGTTTTTAAAATTAATAATATTAATGAAACTAACTGTAAGTGTATTTTGAGATAATAATTTTCAAAACTTAATATGCAATAAGTTTATATTAATCTATGGATTTTAATTTGTGAATATTGATAATTTTGTTTGAATGCATATTTTGTATATTAGAGCATTTTGACAAGAATCAACAGCTTCACCGGAGTAGCTTATAAAGATGATCCAACCATAATGGCTTGGGAACTCATGAACGAGCCTAGGTGTCCTTCAGATCCTTCGGGGAACACGATTCAGGTTCTCTCTAGATTTTCCCTTCCTTTCTTAGTTTCTTATTTCCCTTCCTTTCTTAGTTAAAGCCTACCGCTAATATATATTGTCCAAGTTTAGGTGAGTTTCGCACCCGTGTAACAAATGTTTCGTTCTCCTCTCCAACTAATGTGTGCCAACGTCTTCTCCTCTCCAACTCATGTGTGCTCGTGCCAGCGAAGACGCTGGGCCCTTAAAAGGGTATGTGTGCTCGTGCCAACGAAGACGCTGAGCCCTTAAAAGGGTGGGTGAGATCCTACATCGGTCTGAGAGGGGAACGAATCCACACCCTAATAACAAATGCTTCGTTCCCCTCTCAAACTAATGTGTGTCAGTGAGGACGCTGGGGCCTTAAGGGGGTGAGTGAGATCCCACATCGGTTGGAGAGCGGATCTAATCCACACTCTTATAACAAATGATTCGTTCTCCTTTCCAACTAATGTGTGCTAGCGAGGATGCTAGGCCCTTAAGAGGGTGGGTGAGATCCCATATCGTCTAAGAGGGGAACAAATCCACACCCTTCTAACAAATGCTTCGTTCCCCTCTCCAACTAATGTGGACGCTGGGGCCTTAAGGGGTTGAGTGAGATCCAACATCGGTCAGAGAGGGGAACTAATCCCCACCCTTATAACAAATGCTTTGTTCTTCTCTCCAACTAATGTGTGCCAATGAGGATGCTGGGCCCTTAAGGAGTGGGTGAGATTCGGAGCGAAGTATTCTTTATAAGGGTGCGAGAGCCTCTTCCTAAATAAACGCATTTTAAAATCGTGAGGCTATATGTTTAAGAAGTTTGATGTATGAAACAATGGGGCAGGCGTGGATTAGAGAAATGGGTTCATACTTGAAATCAATAGATGGGAAGCACTTGTTAGAAGCTGGTTTGGAAGGGTTCTATGGACAATCAAGGAATCAAGGGAATCCAAACTTTCAAGTGGGAACTGATTTCATTGCCAACAATCAGATACCTGAAATCGACTTTGCCACAGTCCACTCATATCCTGATCAATGGTAACAATAAAGCTTCTTCCCTTCTTCACTTCACTTCACTTCTTCAATCCATTAGGACAAATGAAATGGGTGATTTCTACTGATGTTTGTAGGCTAACTGGTTCAACTAATCAGAATCAGCTCTCATTCCTAAACACTTGGCTCAATGAACACATCCAAGATGCACAGAACATTCTGCACAAGCCAGTTCTCTTTGCTGAGTTTGGGAAATCTACAAAGAACTCTGCCTCTGATCAAAGGGATCAGCTTTACAATGCTGTTTATTCAGCTGTGTACTCCTCCGCTCGAGGCGGCGGTGCAGCTGTGGGCGGATTGTTCTGGCAACTTTTAGTTGAAGGAATGGATTCTTTTCGAGACGGGTACGAAGTGATACTTAGCGAGAACCCATCGACTGCTAACTTAATATCTCAGGAGTCTAGAAGGCTGATTCGCATCAGGAAGATGTATGCTAGACTCAGGAACATTGAGAAGTTGAAGAGAGCAAAGGAGATAGGAAGAGCAGAGTGGGAGGAGGCCTTAAAGGGAGGCAACAACAACAGTCCTGGAAATTAAGCAAAATATTGACTACTTGATATAAGTTTTGAGGTTAAGAGATGAGAGTTCTTGCTCATCCAAAAGCTGAATGTGGTGCCTTGTGATATAAGGATTGAAATCAAGAGTTGTCTTAGGAAATATTTTGGCTTTCTACATTTTACATATAAGAAAAGAAGTTAAATATTTACGCCAATTATTCATTGCTGAGAATTGTAGGTTTCAAGCCTCCAGCAATTGCTTCCTTTTCAACCCTCACCTATCTCTTGGCCTGACCACCAAAAGGCTGCTGCCATTGGAATTTAAATAATGGTTCCATCTTTTATCTTCGCATTCTTCAATGTGACTGTGATACCGGATCTTATATAAAATCCTTCGTCTGGTCTCTCAGCTTCTTGAACGCCCTGAAAAAGTTACAAGCGCGCTTTGATCATATAGCTTCATAATTTGGAGAGTTTGCAAATTCTTAGAATACAATAAACTCATGAACCAAACTCAAGTTTTTGTTGCTTATTTCTTTCTTCAAATTCAAACACAGATTAAACAATTTAAACTTCGTAAACTTTAACGTATTAAAGCTACGAGCCGAGCATCCTTTAAAGAGTATAAAATTTATACTTACTTCAGTATTCGCAATAACCACATTTCTTCCAATCTTGGCATTCTTGTCAATTATGCAATTCCTGAAGTTGCAAAGAATCAGAAACAAGATCGAATCCACGTACGAATAATTTCATGATAATCAGTGAGAGATAATAAAGTAATGGTTATATTTAACTAATAAAAGGGTTGCACATAGTTTTATGTAATAGACCAAGCTCAGATATTATTTTCTTTCGGCTTTCCTTTATGGGCTTCCCCTCAAGGTTCTAAGGACGTTTCCAAGCTTTTTAAGGAATGCTTCGTTCTCCTCTCCAACCAATGAGAGATCTCAAAATCTATTCCCTTGGGGTCTAGCATCCTCGCTGACACTAGTGTTTGACTCAAGCTCAAACTCACTACTAATAAATATTGTTATCTTTGGACTTTCCCTTTTAGGTTTTCCCTTGAAGTTTTAAAACGCGTCGACCAGAGAGAGGTTTCCTCATCCTTATAAGGAATGTGTCGTTTTTTTTTTTTTTTTTTTTTTTTTTTTTTTT
>NC_036639.1:523529-579411 GCF_002806865.2 Cucurbita pepo subsp. pepo | reverse complement strand
TTTTTTTTTTTTTTTTTTTTTTTTTTTTTTTTTTTTTTTTTTTTTTTTTTTTTTTTTTTTTTTTTTTTTTTTGCATATTACCTGATTTTGGTGTTCTCTCCAATGCCAATTGGGATCTTTCCATCGGCAAGCAGAGATGCAATTTCAGATTCAGTCTGGTAGTAGTCCGCACCCATCATCATAGTATCCTAGAATGCAAAACCAACCAATCCAAACATTATAAACGTTTTTCAACTATGTGACAACAGCAAGTAACAAACAGCTGCTATGAATTTAATTCGGAGCAATATATCTATACTATCACAAATCAGCATGGCCAGTTCTCTTGTATTAGTTCAAGTTTAAGCCAACCAGCTTTTGAAACTGCATTTAGTCTTCTTGTATCCTATTGGGAGGGAGGGAATGGCTCACCTTGAGCTCCACACCGTACTCCAATCGAGAGCGCACACCAACGATGGAGTGTTCAACGTTACATTCTCGGAGAAAGCAACCATGAGATATTATTGCATCTACAATCTGCAAATACAGTTTCTTTTGATATACAAGAATCAAACGGATGATGCAGAGAGCAAATTTGAGTTCCATATCTTACCCTGCATTTCTCAACTTTGGAAGGGGGCAAGAATCTAGGTGATGTATAAAATGGAGTCTTTGGATCATAGAACTTAAATTTTGGGCCCTGCATGAAAGACACAACTAATCATCAGCTTACATAACTACTTTCTTGTGTTAGGAGAAAGACCTTGCATTCATTACATTTGAGCATGTTTTGTTTGAAACTTTCACAGGCAACTTAAGTTACTTGATATGGATCAAGGGCAGGAGGAATTATATTCGATGCAAGTATTTAACTCAATGAATATAAGCATGAAAGCTGGATACAACCTGTTCCGTTAGAGCTAAGTTGGCATCAAAAAATGACCTCACGGTTCCAATGTCCTCCCAGTAGTCATTGAATAGATATGCCTGAAACAATTGGGAAACGTAGTTCTATTATCACCAAAAGCCTTCCTCTTCATGAAACACAAAACTTTATCTAAATGGATCTCACTTGAACTTTGTGGTCCTTAACAGCCGATGGAATAATTTCAGAGCCAAAGTCATTGCATGAGGGATAAGTACATTTCAAAAGCTTTAGTAGAATATCAGTTCTAAATACATAGACTCCCATTGATGCAATATAACGATTTGTTCTTGCATCTTGTTCTGAAAGTCCTAGAACTCTCGTGTCAACTTCCTGCAGTATAACATATGATGGATTGAAAACAAAATCAGACAAAGATTTGGCGCCCCATAGGAACAGGACTCATAAACTAATTGCATCAATGTTATCAACCATTGCTTTCAGGTCAGATCCCTTTGGTTTCTCTGCAAAATGTAGAATGCGTCCTGTATCATCTATTTTCATGAGACCGTAGTCTGATGCTCGGCTGCAAAATACCGAAGCAATAATGGATATCTAAGAGTTTAAGAATATAATCATAATAATCATAAGATCATGGCGGCCACGACAAAAGAAAGGCATACCTATCATCCATTGGTATGCATGATACTGTAATATCTGCATCTGTGTCAATATGTCTCTGCACGTTCAAAACAACCAGAAAGCCCCAATGAATCAAACGAAAACAAAAATTTGTGCAAAACAATGATACGAACAACGACAAACTAGCTATGATTTAACATTATACCTGCACAAAATCCATGTAATCCATCCGGTAAAGGTGATCGCCAGACAAAATTAGAATGTTTTCAACATTTTTGGTCTTAGCAGCCTGCAGAAACCCAATGGTCAAAACGTTCTTTACACATTTAAAAAGCTGATCTTATGCGCCCACCTCAAATAACCATATAAATTGCCTGACAGCATCGGCAGTTCCTTGGAACCACTTCTTTCCGGTTTCACCCTGAGTCTGAGTGGCAGCTAGAACCTGTGTGTCTCAAACATGAATCGGGAGATTGAGCTCGATTAACACAATTGCTAAGACGGGGTATAGATTGTAACAATGGGAAGAACAGTCATGATACCTCCACGAATCCATCGCCAAAATTCACTCCATTTCCAAAATTGTAAATACGAGCAAGGTGACGATTGAGAGAAAAGGAATTAAACTGTGTTAGAACGAATATCTTTTCGATGCCACTATTGATGCAATTGCTCATAGGTATGTCGATCAGCCTATAACAACCTCCAATTGGAACCTGCAAATCGTGCACTAATTCGTTATCCTGTGTTGGATCAAGGGCTTCTTATCTGTAATAACCATCTAAACGTCTCCCCCAATCAACAATGCTTTCAAGGTTATGAAGCTATCCTTCATGATATTAGCGATTCGCTAACAGGAAATTACCGCAGGTTTGGATCGCTGGCTGGTGAGAGGATACAGGCGAGTTCCAGCACCTCCGCCCAATATGATTGAAGCGACCTTCTTCGGATCAGCTCTTGGAGCCTCCAATATGGGAGCCTGTAAAATCTGAGGCCAAATTTGGAGTCAAAATTCCTGTAAAAGTTCATACTCTTATGAATATCAATAATATCGACGTACCATTGCTTCCTCATCGATATCTGACATGAGAACAGCATGAGCAACTCCTGGTTTAAGCTTTGTAGCGCAGCTCTGAGAAGAAGGATTCTTCCGCGAGTGCACATTCATCTGCATCTGTTTGCATCTTCGGATACTCTCTCCCCAGAGCCCGGAACGTTGATTCCTACCACACTGATCGCTGATTCGAAATGGAATGCTATCGGCCTTCAAGGTCACGCCAAACGAATCCATTGTCCGATCAACTGGAGATCAAGAAAAGGTACGTTCTCCGATTAGCTAGTCTGAATATGCTGAGTAAATCACAGAACAGAAAAAATCAGAAATATATCGGATCTTTTCTAACTAACAATATCTTCACAGAAAAGAGCCGAGTCGGACCAACTCGTCAGCTCAGCATTTCTCTTGGCCTCTTATACTCATCTGTTTGTGACAAATAGTTTTTCTTTTTTCTTTTTTTTCTTTTTTTCTTATCTTTTTTAAATAATAATAATAAATAATAAATAAATAAAAAAGAAGATGATTGGCCTTTGAAATTATTTGTTCTTAAAAGAATTTAATTTATGAAATTAAATTGAGCTTTTTTTTTTAAAATGGACGGTTGATATTCTCCACAAATTTAAGACAGTGGAGATCACGTGACCATCAAATCAAATAATTTTCTTTTAGGCTGCCATTACTAATTTTCATTATATTTTATTTCGATTTTTTTTAATTTTAACTCAAATCATAAATATGAGCATTTATTATCATCAATTTAATAACTAAAAAAACTCCATCCTTAAATTAAAAGATTTTAGAACTTATAAAAATGGCTTTTTCCCCTAAAAGTTAAAAAATTATTATTTCATTTTATCCAATTAATTCATTTCAACTAATCCAACTAAATTATTAATGTTTAAATATCTGATGTTTAGGCCCATTGAAGCCCAAGGTCAAAGTTTAAGGCCCAATACTGGCAGGCCCAAAATAGAAAAACGAGTGAAGAGGAACTCATCTCCCCCATCTGTTCTTCCTCCCACTTATCCTCTCTTCATCGCGACCGCAGCAATGGCGCTCAACCTAACAAATTCCTTCCTTCAACGGCCATTTTCTCCGGCTATCGCACCGCCGAAGAACAAGGTATTTTCCCCGTTTTCTCACTTCTCAATTTTCCGAAGATGGTGACTGTTCATCTCTATTGCCCTAAATTTCTGTGTAATTTCCAGGAGTTAGGAGCGAGACGTTACCGGCCGGTGGTGACCTGCCGGAAAAAGGATATTCATCCCCAATTCTACGAGGATGCGAAGGTTTATTGCAACGGAGAACTGGTGATGACAACCGGAGGGACTCAGAAAGAGTACTCCGTGGATGTGTGGTCGGGAAATCACCCGTTCTANGAGATGGTGACTGCTCATCTTTATTGTCCTAAATTTCTGTGTAATTTCCAGGAATTAGGAGCGAGACGCTACCGGCCGGTGGTGACCTGCCGTAAAAAGGATATTCATCACCAATTCTACGAGGACGTGTAGGTTTATTGCAACGGAGAACTGGTGATGACGACCGGTGGGACTCAGAAGAGTACTCCGTGGATGTGTGGTCGGGAAATCACCCGTTCTANTTAAATAATAATAATAAATAATAAATAAATAAAAAAGAAGATGATTGGCCTTTGAAATTATTTGTTCTTAAAAGAATTTAATTTATGAAATTAAATTGAGCTTTTTTTTTTCTTTTTAATTTTAATTCAATTCGCAATTTCTTGATCCAATTTTTCTATTAATTAAATTAAAAAACACTCATCTAACTAACAAATAAAAAACTGGCTTTTTTTTTAAGAAAACTTTTTTATCCTTGAAATTTTACTCGAAAAAAAAATTGCAATAGAACTGTTGACCCGGTAGCCTGTACTGTGCGGTGTACGGCCCATAGTCACGACATTTATATAGAAAATCAGAAACAGACGAAGAATATAAATTGTTGACCACAAATTTCAAACCAAATGGACGGTTGATATTCTCCACAAATTTAAGACAGTGGAGATCACGTGACCATCAAATCAAATAATTTTCTTTTAGGCTGCCATTACTAATTTTCATTATATTTTATTTCGATTTTTTTTAATTTTAACTCAAATCATAAATATGAGCATTTATTATCATCAATTTAATAACTAAAAAAACTCCATCCTTAAATTAAAAGATTTTAGAACTTATAAAAATGGCTTTTTCCCCTAAAAGTTAAAAAATTATTATTTCATTTTATCCAATTAATTCATTTCAACTAATCCAACTAAATTATTAATGTTTAAATATCTGATGTTTAGGCCCATCGAAGCCCAAGGTCAAAGTTTAAGGCCCAATACTGGCAGGCCCAAAATAGAAAAACGAGTGAAGAGGAACTCATCTCCCCCATCTGTTCTTCCTCCCACTTATCCTCTCTTCATCGCAACCGCAGCAATGGCGCTCAACCTAACAAATTCCTTCCTTCAACGGCCATTTTCTCCGGCTATCGCACCGCCGAAGAACAAGGTATTTTCCCCGTTTTCTCACTTCTCAATTTTCCGGAGATGGTGACTGCTCATCTTTATTGTCCTAAATTTCTGTGTAATTTCCAGGAATTAGGAGCGAGACGCTACCGGCCGGTGGTGACCTGCCGTAAAAAGGATATTCATCACCAATTCTACGAGGACGTGTAGGTTTATTGCAACGGAGAACTGGTGATGACGACCGGTGGGACTCAGAAGAGTACTCCGTGGATGTGTGGTCGGGAAATCACCCGTTCTATTTGGGCAGCCGCTCCGCCCTGCTAGTCGACGCTGATCAGGTGGAGAAATTCCGCAAGAAATTTGGAGAGCTGTCGCAGTTGATGGAGATTCCTGTCCTTAAAGGTGAAATCGTTCTGCCTACAAAACGCAAATCCGGCGGCAAAGGGAAGAAGAAGTAGAAGACTAAAGAATATTCAATTAGCCTGGTAACAAGTTCGATTCAAATGCATATTGAGATTTTTGGTTCTTCTATTGCATCATATATCTGTGTAATTTATCACAATCGAAACTAATTTGTCTGAATTCAACCGCTTGTTTCTGTCAATTGCCTTGCATTGCCTCGCTGTTCTTTAAATGCTCATTGTTGATGAAGAGTTTGATGGGTCTGCTGTAGACTTGTTCTTCGTTTGTTCAATTTTCTTTCTAGCCATCAGCTGGATACCCATTTGATCATTATTTGGGTTTGAAAACTTGAGCTTATATATAAACGCTTACTTCCTCAGTGATTTTTTTTGTAATTTGGCTAAGAATTCAGTTTTAGCTTAGAATTGATATCAAAAAGAAGAAAATTCATAGAGGGAAAGAAAGTTATAGAGAAATTATAATAGGAATTGTTGAAGTTCTGGGCCACTTCATGGCAATCTTGTTTTTCTGCTACTGAATTGCTTATGAGAGGAAGCCATAGCAAATTACGGCAAGTCTCTGTTCCAAGTATTGTTTATTAGAATGAATTTCGTTTAGAGAATTTAAAAGTTCATAGATCTAAGATTGTTTGGAAAATTCGTTTGAATATGGGTGAAATATCTGTTGGATCTTAGGTCCGTTTGATTGAAATGAAGCTCCAGAAAAAACTTAATGATTCTTAAAATCATTGCAGTATTTATCTAACTTTTAAGTGTAATCTAATCGAGAAATTAATATATACATACACACACGTTAATGATTTTGAATTCATTTTAGATAATGAAAGGTTAAACAGTAAGTTAATCATCAACAAGTCTATTTGTTTATGAATTTTAAAAAATATTTAATAGACCTTAGAATATGGTAGAGTCCATTTTGTAAGTATGGAACGCAATGACTTTATATAGTCTCAAAATGAAAATCATTTACCTTGTATTTCAATAGTTGTAACTTTTATATTTAAAACCATAATTAGCGGTGTCTAAATGTGACATTAGAGTAAATAAATTTTTTTTAAATACATTAATAAAATACAAGCAACCCAAAGTTTGTAACCATCTAAAAATAAATGAAGTGACAATTTGAGTAATATTTTATTTATATCTTTCTTAAAGTTTATATTGTATAATTGATGTCTTAGTTCATATCAATGTTTCTCTTGAAAAAAGAGGCTACACAAGAGGGGTCGGAATGCATTTTAAACAAAAAGACAAAGAAAGTGCATAGACGGTAGATCAAACAAAACAAATAAAGTGAGACATGTCTCCTTATGAAACAAGATATAATTATTATTTTATATTTGTTATTGGAACAAAAATAAGTTATTTATCTCCTTAATTATCATTAATTCCCCAACCCTTGTCAGCAAAGTACTGAATATACCTAATTTATAAATTTTTAAAAATTTAATCAAAAAGCTTAACTTAAGATTAGTAAGCTAATAAACGTAAATACAGATTTCATTTGAATTTAAAGATAAAACGTAATTATAAATGTAATTGACATGTACTTCAAATTTCATTTGAAGATAAAACGAAATAAAAACCCATGTTTCTAATTATTCAGATCACTTCTTGACAAAAGAAATGACTAAATTGGTATTTGTAACGGTGTTCTGTAACAAATAATCTTCAACAATAGCTCCATAACGCTCGAACAGTTCATCCATAATTTCTCCTCCAAATCCAAAATGAGACTCCAACATCGTTTCAACCACAGCTCTTATCGTCTTTGCCACTCTTTGTCCTCTCGACAGACTCTTGAGCCCACTATTAGTCCCCTCTGCCAAGTCATCCCATTCCACGTCGAACTCTTCGAAATGATCTATATCGAACGACCCTTCCTTCTCTATCTCCATCCTCACTTCCTCCATGCATGGCGAATAGTAAGGTGCATTAAATGACTCGAGCTTTTCCGCGTCAACCAAACCCTATCACACAAAAATATTAGAAACCATATGATATTATCCACTTTAAGATTAAGTTCTCGTAGGTTTACCCGAGAAACGAGGGTGGTTAAAGCCTCAGCCAAGAGCTCCCACTGATGGGCGGTACCAGAAGCTGTGGGGTCCATCGATTTCCTTCCCATGAAAGACAAAACCATACGCCCACCAGACACCATCTCTTCAGAACGCGAGCTTATGAAACGCGAGAAGTCATTCCTGAACTGAGCAGCGTAAGCCAACAAAACACTCGGCGGGCTTGTCCGAGAAACATAAAGCTTCCCTTTATTCATCCTTATTTTGTCCTCTCCTTCCAAACCTTCTGGAACCTTCGACAGCCAATGGAGACTAGAAGACGAATGCACAAAATTCAAGCTATGTTTAGGAAACAACCTTCCATAGAAAGAACCCGGCATGCCGGAGATAAAACACCGCCCAACTTCATCACCGTTTGTGTCCTTGAGCCGCCGGTGGAAATCCGGCAACGACCCGAATATGCTATTGAAGTCGTTGTTGAAAAGGTCGTTCAAGAACACGGAAACTTCAGGCAGCGGGTAGCCAAGGCGTTTGCATTTGGCGTAAACAAGGTTGATGGTGTCGGAGATTAGAAGCAATGCGTTGCGCCCGGAGGAGCAGCCCAAATCCGCAATGGCAATGCTTTGCGGCGGCGAAGCGCTTGTAGCGTCCGTGCTTATAATGGCCTCCACCGCTTTCTCGGTGATCGGCATGGTGTCCGATATGATTTTTTGCTGAAGGGACGAGTTTTGCGTGTAACTCGTCTCTCCACCTCCCTTGTTCATACACAGAATTTGCGCAACTTCCATTTTTTTTTTTTTTTATTAATTTTTTTTTTGATTAATTTGTATGGAAATATATGAATTTGTACACGTATTTATAGCCTCCAAAAAGGAAACGTTATAAACGTATGCGAAATTACAATGGTGGGTCTACGTGGGTTTCTTTTTAGCACTACAATAATGTGTTGTTGGTGCCCATGGATATTTGAAAATTATTGTTTTTATTTGTTTTATTATTAAAAAAATAAAATATTTAAATGTTTATTATGCATTTTATAACCAGAAATAAGAAACTTATTATTTTATTTTGTTTTATTTCAAAATTCTATCCAAATTTTTTAGAGAAGTAGAAAATGTTATCAAATAGGTTATTATTATTATTATTATTATTATTTTATAGGATTGAGAACCACAATGAATGGAAGTGAAGACCTTGAAGAATTTTCAAAACCGTTGATTTGTCTTATGTTATCATTATTGTCTCTTGCTATTTGTATGTTGTATCACTGTTACGGATATTTTTATGACATTTTAAAATTTAATATTAGAATATTCTTATTTACTATTCATTAAACATATTATTATTTTCTATTTATATTGATTACCTCTTATTATTTAAAAATTTATGTTTAAAGAAATTAAAAAAATTAAAATTAAAAAAAATAAAAAGAAAGGTTAAAGTCCTTTCGTTGTCTAACTCGTAATGGAGCTTCTGATAAATCGATTCATCGATCTAACTCATAATCTTTAAAAATTTGATTTCTAGAGTTTGAAAACGTATTCTAATCAGTTTGAACATTGGTTGGGATGGAAAATTGATCTCGACCTACCGTGTTTATCCTTTTAGTTCCGTTATCAACAAAATCTTATCATCCGACATATTTTTATTAATTAATTTTAAAATTAAATGATGTCATACAAAAAAAAAAAAAAAAAAAAACCATNAAAAAAAAAAAAAAACCTTTTTTAAAAAAAAATTATATATTCTTATTCCCTCTCTCTCTTTTATGGAACGCCCTTCCCGCATTTTTTTAACGTGGGCACTTTATTATTTTATTGTTTTTTATTTTGATATTGTGTGTGAAAGAAAGTAACTAGTTTAGGATTTTTGGCCAAAAATGGTTATTTAATTATAAATTTAATATCTGAAAAGTAGAGTCCTCATTTAAATAATTTTGACGTTTAAAATTATAAATATAATTGGCTCTAAATTGGCATTCGATATTCTCTTTATCGCAAAAATTTTAAAAAGATCACCAAATATAAAATTGCTTAAAACAAACCTTTTTAACTTAAAAGAATTTTTAAAATTTATATTATTAAAAGTATATATATTAGAGAGAAGACAAAAAAAAAATTACATTATAACATTTAAATAATTCCTTTAAAAGAATTAGAAGGCAAAATTGATAGAACTTAGCATATAATTTAACCAATTAAAAAGTAAATTAAGGATAAATTTCAAAATTCAAAATTTTTAGCCTTGGATTTAAACGGAAATTTTTTTGGATTCATGAATATATTTTTATTTCGAGTCATGTACCTATTAAATTCATCTAATTCATCTTCCATATTGATATATAAATCGTCTTAATTCATTTAATTCATCTCCCATATTAGTATATAAATCATCTTGATTCATGTACGAGCATTAGTGGTACATGAATCATCTTGATTCATGTACGAGTCACGTACTTATTAAATTCATTTGATTTATCTCCCATATTAAATTCATTTGATTTATTTCTCATATTGGTATATGAATCATCTTGATTCATGTACGAGCATCAGTGTTATTTGGAGAAATTTTGAAATGAGAATTTGTAGCGTGAGAGGTACACTTGTAAACACTTTACTTCTAGTCATTGATTACCACTCGTGGATGTAGAGAAATCTCTTATATCTGAGCTACGTAAATTTTTGTTCTCTTTGTTTATTTTTATTTGTAGATGCGTGACTACGATCGATCTTACTCCTACTTATGCTACAATATGGTAAGAGAGACTTTAAAAAAAAAAAAAAAAATTTAGCTAAATCGATGTTCTTATTTATAAACATAAACATGAGGAAAATAGACGACTAAGATTCGCAGAGTAGGTGTCGGCAACGATAAGGAATAAGAATAAATTCTGGCCTGATTGAGAAGTGTGGCAGGAAGCACGATTATAAATAAGTTCTTTCTACAAGTTGGTTATGAATTTTACTTTAAAGATATATGTCTTTCATTTCAATGTGTGCAATCTAAACAAGGAGATTTATTGTTGATGATGCGAAATTATTGATTTTTTTTTTTTTTTTTTAAAGAACATGTTCTTTCCATACATCCCGAACTCAAATTAATAACAACAATAACTAATAATTGGTTGGGTTATTCAAAATAATAACAATAATTAAATAGAATCAAAATAACATGGGTGCATTGTGTCCTCATGTCGACTTGAAGCAATATCGACTAAGTTCCGTGTATGGCCAAGCCACTTGGGCACTAGAAAATCAGAAACAGAGGAAGAATATAAATGGTTGACCACAAATTTCAAACGAAATGGACGGTTGATATTCTCCACAAATTTAAGACAGTGGAGATCACGTGACCATCAAATCAAATAATTTTCTTTTAGGCTGCCATTACTAATTTTCATTATATTTTATTTCGATTTTTTTTTATTTTAACTCAAATCATAAATATGAGCATTTATTATCATCAATTTAATAACTAAAAAAACTCCATCCTTAAATTAAAAGATTTTAGAACTTATAAAAATGGCTTTTTCCCCTAAAAGTTAAAAAATTATTATTTCATTTTATCCAATTAATTCATTTCAACTAATCCAACTAAATTATTAATGTTTAAATATCTGATGTTTAGGCCCATCGAAGCCCAAGGTCAAAGTTTAAGGCCCAATACTGGCAGGCCCAAAATAGAAAAACGAGTGAAGAGGAACTCATCTCCCCCATCTGTTCTTCCTCCCACTTATCCTCTCTTCATCGCGACCGCAGCAATGGCGCTCAACCTAACAAATTCCTTCCTTCAACGGCCATTTTCTCCGGCTATCGCACCGCCGAAGAACAAGGTATTTTCCCCGTTTTCTCACTTCTCAATTTTCCGGAGATGGTGACTGCTCATCTTTATTGTCCTAAATTTCTGTGTAATTTCCAGGAATTAGGAGCGAGACGCTACCGGCCGGTGGTGACCTGCCGTAAAAAGGATATTCATCACCAATTCTACGAGGACGTGTAGGTTTATTGCAACGGAGAACTGGTGATGACGACCGGTGGGACTCAGAAGAGTACTCCGTGGATGTGTGGTCGGGAAATCACCCGTTCTATTTGGGCAGCCGCTCCGCCCTGCTAGTCGACGCTGATCAGGTGGAGAAATTCCGCAAGAAATTTGGAGAGCTGTCGCAGTTGATGGAGATTCCTGTCCTTAAAGGTGAAATCGTTCTGCCTACAAAACGCAAATCCGGCGGCAAAGGGAAGAAGAAGTAGAAGACTAAAGAATATTCAATTAGCCTGGTAACAAGTTCGATTCAAATGCATATTGAGATTTTTGGTTCTTCTATTGCATCATATATCTGTGTAATTTATCACAATCGAAACTAATTTGTCTGAATTCAACCGCTTGTTTCTGTCAATTGCCTTGCATTGCCTCGCTGTTCTTTAAATGCTCATTGTTGATGAAGAGTTTGATGGGTCTGCTGTAGACTTGTTCTTCGTTTGTTCAATTTTCTTACTGGCCTTCAACTGGATACCCATTTGATCATTATTTGGGTTTGAAAACTTTAGCTTATATAAACGCTTACTTACTTAGAGTTTATATTACGACCCTCGCTATGTATCTTGATTAATTGAATCCTTTCTTTGTAAGTTTATATTACATGATTGATGTCTTAGTTTAGACGAGCGTTTCTCTTATTATCATTAATAAAGTGAGACATGTCTCCTTATGAAATAAAATATTATTATTATTTTATATTTGTTATTTGAACAAAAATAAGTTATTTTTCTCCTTAATTATCATTAATTCCCCAATCCTTGTCGGCAAAGTATTGAATATACCTAATTTATAAATTTTTAAAAATTTAATCTAAAAGCTTAACTTTAAAATTAGTATGCAAATAAACGTAAATACAAGTTAAATTGAAATAATTTTATTTCAATTATAAATTGACAGGCACTCCAAATTTCATTTGAAGGTAACAAAATAAAAACTTCCAAATTATTGAAACCTATTTATTCCGATCATTTCTTAACAAAAGAAACGACTAAATTGGTACTCTTAATTGTATTCCATGACAAATAATCTTCAACAATAGCTCCATAACGCTCGAACAGTTCATCCATAATTTCTCCTCCAAATTCAAAATGAGACTCCAACATCGTTTCAACCACAGCTCTTATCGTCTTTGCTACTCTTTGTCCTCTCGACGGACTCTTGAGCCCACTAATAGTCCCCTCTGTTGAGTCATCCCATTCCACGTCGAACTCTTCGAATCGATCTATATCGAACGACCCTTCCTTCTCTATCTCCATCCTCACTTCCTCCATGCACGGTGCATAGAAAGGTGCATTAAATGACTCGATCTTTTCCGCGTCAACCAAACCCTATCACACAAAAATATTAGAAACCATATGATATTATCCACTTTAAGCTTAAGCTCTCGTAGCTTTACCTGAGAAACAAGGGTGGTTAAAGCCTCGGCCAAGAGCTCCCATTGATGGGCGGTACCAGCAGCTGTGGGGTCCATCGATTTCCTTCCCATGAAAGACAAAACCATACGCCCACCAGACACCATCTCTTCAGAACGCGAGCTTATGAAACGCGAGAAGTCATTCCTGAACTGAGCAGCGTAAGCCAACAAAACACTCGGCGGGCTTGTCCGAGAAACATAAAGCTTCCCTTTATTCATCCTTATTTTGTCCTCTCCTTCCAAACCTTCTGGAACCTTCGACAGCCAATGGAGACTAGAAGACGAATGCACAAAATTCAAGCTATGTTTTGGAAACAACCTTCCATAGAAAGAACCCGGCATGCCGGAGATAAAACACCGCCCAACTTCATCACCGTTTGTGTCCTTGAGCCGCCGGTGGAAATCCGGCAACGACCCGAATATGCTATTGAAGTCGTTGTTGAAAAGGTCGTTCAAGAACACGGAAACTTCAGGCAGCGGGTAGCCAAGGCGTTTGCATTTGGCGTAAACAAGGTTGATGGTGTCGAAGATTAGAAGCAATGCGTTGCGCCCGGAGGAGCAGCCCAAATCCGCAATGGCAATGCTTTGCGGCGGCGAAGCGCTTGTAGCGTCCGTGCTTATAAGGGCCTCCACCGCTTTCTCGGTGATCGGCATGGAGTCCGATATGATCTTTTGCTGAAGGGACGAGTTTTGCGTGTAGCTCGTCTCTCCACCTCCCTTGTTCATACACAGAATTTGCGCAACTTCCATTTTCTTTTCTTTTTTTTTTTTATTAATTTGTAAGCAAATATATGAAATTAATAGATTGGTGAAGAAGATGGTGGAATTTGTACACGTATTTATAGCCTCCAAAAAGGAAACGTTATAAACGTATGCGAAATTACAATGGTGGGTCTGCCTGGGTTTCTTTTTAGCACTACAATAATGTGTTATTTTTATATTATATTCCTATTTAAATGTTTTTTTTTTATTATTATTATTATTTCAAAATTCTATACAAATTTTGTCGAGAAGTAGAAAAAATTATCAAATAGGTATATTATTTGAAAATTGAAAACAAAAATCAGAAAATGAGAAATAAAAATAATATCTTGCCTAACAATTTTTATTTATTTATTTATTTATTTTTAAATATGGCATCAATCAATCCAACAACTTGAAATCCACCGACCAACACAATCAATGGCAGGAAGATGCCCTTTGAAAAATTAGGTTCTTTTCACATTCAAAATAAAGCACTATATTCTTCCATCATTATTTGTGCGAAATTTATAAGAAATTATTATGGTAGACGAAACTTAGAAGATTTTTTTTCCTAATTAAGGGTGTATTTTAAAAAAAATTAATTAAATATTTTGCAATGAGAAAACTAACTATACTTTTAAAACTCACCACATAATTAAATGCAGTGGAGAAATTGAATACGAAATTTTCCCAAACACACATGCTATATATGTGGTCGACGAAATTTACTAATTTCCAACAATAGGTTAGTATTACTGACTCAATTATTGAGATCTCGAAATTCGAATTTAAAGGATGAAGATTGAAATAGTTACAAGATGAAATTTACTTATCTCCATTTAATGTAAGTATACGAAAAAAAAATTTAAATGTTGATTTTCATACTTCAATAATGGAATCTCACTTTCTTACTCGCCCGAGATACTTGAGCTATTGTTAGACTGTAAAAAGAGAATAACTAATACTTAAGCGGTAAAATATACCTGGTTTTAATTTATTTGTCATTACAAATAATTTAAGAAAATATTGAATTTTAAAGGATTTTATATTTTATATTTATAAATCTTAATTTTTTTTATAGGATTGAGAACACAAATGGAGTTGAAGATCTTGAAGAATTTTCAAAACTGTGGATTTGTCTTATGTTATCATTATTGTCTCTTACTAATCTCTTACTATTTGTATGTTATATTTTTATGACATTTTAAAATTTAATATTAGAATATTATTATTTGTTATTGCATATTATAATTTTCTATTCGGCATTGATTACCTCTTATTATTTAAAAATATATATTTAAAGAAATTTAAAAAATAAAAAAGAAAAAGAAAGGTTAAAGTCCTTTCGTTGTCACACTCGAGATAGAGCTTCTGATAAATAGATTCATCGACCTAACTCATAATGTTTAAAAATTTGGTTTCTAGAGTTTGAAAATGTACCTAACCAGTTTGGGCATTGGTTTGGATGGAAAATCAATCTCGACCTACTGTGTTTATCCTTTCAATTCCGTTATCAACAAATCTTATCATCCGCCATATTTTTATTAATTAATTTCAAAATTAAATGATGTGGTAAAAAAAAAAAAAAAAGAAGATAACTTTTTTTAAAAAAAATTATATATTCTTGTTCTCTCTGTCTTTTATGGAACGCCCTTCTCGCATTTTTTTAACGTGGGTACTTTATTATTTTATTATTTTTTATTTTGATGCTGTTTGTGAAAGAAAGTAACTAGTTTAGGGTTTTTGGCCACAAAATGGTTATTTAATTATAAATTTAATACCTAAAAATAGAGTCCTCCTTATTGAAAATTTAAATAATTTTGACGTTTTGCCTAATTTAATACTAAAATTATAAATATAATTGACTCTAAGTTGGCATCCCAAGGTCCCGATATTCTCTCACATCTTTGTGGGAAAATTTATATATATTTTGTATCATAAGCAAAAATGAATATATTAAAATTAACAATAAATTTAAGATTGTTTGATTGAATACGATCTGGTTTTAAGAAATTCATGAACCACCCGTATAAATTTTTCATTGATTTGAACTCAAACTAATTTAATAAGTTCATAACTTAACTCAATGTTAAGTGAGATTGGAACATAATTGGTTAAATAATGATATTAAATATTAAAGAAAATATTGAGTTGGTTGGTTATGTTAAGATGGGTTTGTGCATACCTTTTTAACATCAAATGAGGAAGGAATGTTTTTTTTGTAAGGTAACTGTAATCAAATTAGTGACGAGTAATAGTTGTATTCAATAATTGAAAATTGGATGATAGTGAGACAAGATGTCGATTTTGTGCTCTGAAATTGTGCTGTGAAAGGTTGAATATCATTAATATGTAGTCCACTGATTTAATGCCACATTTTTTTAATGTGTCCTTAAGGGTCAAATGCCAATAAAAGATGGTACATTAATTTATTGTCATTTTTTTAACGTGATAAATGTTTATTTATTTATATATATATATTAGAGAGAGAAGACAAAAAAATTACATTATAACATTTAAATAATTCCTTTAAACAAAATTCATAGAACAGTATATAATTTAACCAATTAAAAGTAAATTAAGGATAAATTTCAAAATTACAAATTTTTGGATTTAAAACCGCGTGAGTTACTGAATTGTTAGATTAAATAACGATTAGTAAAATTATAATTATAATATTTAATTGAAAATAATAACTTTAACTAAAAATTTAAATTTAAATGTGAGATGTGTAATTAATATTTATGTTTATAAATTTTTTTGGATTTATGATTTTTTTTTTTTTGTACATTTATTAAATTCATTTGATTCATGTATGAGCACTAGTGTTATTTTGATTCATTTATTAGCATTATTATTGTTACGTCTATATAAAGGATGGTTTATATTTGTTATAAAAAGTAGAGTGAGTGCACGTTTTTTTATTTGCATTAAAGCAATTTAGAGAAATTTTGAAAATGAGAATTTGTAGCGTGAGAGTTATACTTGTAAACACTTCAGTTCTAGTCATTGATTACCACCCGTAGATGTAATTTCTTATATTTGAGGTATGTAAATTTTTGTTCTCTTTGTTTATTTTTTTTTGTAGATGTGTGACTACGATCGATCTTACGGTAAGATTTTTTTTTTAAAAGAAATTTAGCTAAATCGATACTCTTATTTATAAACATGAGGAAAATGAACAACCAAGATTGCAAGGTAGGTGTCGGCAACAATAAAGAATAAGAATAGATTCTGGTGGGATTGAGAAGTGTGGCAAGAAGCACGATTATAAATAAGTTCTTTCCACAAGTTGGTTATGAATTTTACTTTAAAGATATATGTCTTTCATTTCAATGTGTGCTTCCGAATCTAAACACATTGGTTATGTGAAATTATTATTTTATTTTATTTATTTATTTATTATTATTTTTTTTTTAAAGAACATGTTCTTTCCATACATCCCATTGCTGGGAACTCAAAATAATAACAACAATAACTAATATTGGTTGGGTTATTCAAAATAATAACAATAATTAAATAGAATAAAAATAACGTGGGTGCATTGTGTCCTCATGTCTCGACTTGAATTAATATTGACTAAGTTCGGTGCATGGGCAAGCCACTTGAGCACTAGGGCCAATAGCCATCAAATTGGTGGTTTGACATTCGACGGTTCTAGTGAATGGAGGTCTCTTATGGAATGAAAGATCTCCCAGCTATTTGTTATTGTTAGTTGGGTTGCTCGCCTTTATCTACCTTGACTTCGTGCTCATGAATTATATTATGGTCAGCTTAAAAGGTTGTATTCCTACCATAAAAGAATGCCGACGATCTAGTGTGTTAAGTTTTACCTTAGGGAGACAACCACTCGGGGGTTCGACACTCCCCCATTTAATGGTTTAGATGCCATAGGAAGATTTAACGCTTCATGCATGTTTCAAATTGTGGCTACTCTACGGTTGATGCAACTTCGTACCAATGTCTCACTACCTACTAGATAGATCAAGAGAAGATCAGGTCATGTGGTATGACCCGTTTCCACACACGGTAAAATTGATTTTACTTTTTTTTTTTTTTTTTTTTTTTTTTTTTTTNGCTCCAAATATTTAAAATTTACACAAAAATCAAATTTTCATTGTTATTATTTAAAAAAAAAATCAATTTATCTAACCATACGTAGCCTACACACTTTTTATTTATTTATTATTATTATTTATCTTTTTGGGTTCATTTTCGGATCGACCATAAGTGTCTTTATAGAGGAGCATTTTGAGCCGAATATAACTTGCGAGTATAGATTTGTTGGAGCAGGCTGGTATGTGGGCCGTCACCATTTGGGCCCATTATCTATTTATTATTTTTTTTCTAAAGGATTTTCTTTAATTTAAAAAGCAAAAATTAATGATATTATATTGTAATTACAATTTTTATTTTTTTATTTTATATATTCTAAGAACTATTTATTTATCACTTTAAAGTTATTTTGGTATAATCCATATAAGTGTTTCTTCAAAAAAAAAAAAAAAAAAAAAAAAAAAAAAAAAAAAAAAAAAAAAAAAAAAAAAAAAAAAAANAAAAAAAAAAAAAAAAAAAAAAAAAAAAAAAAAAAAAAAAAAAAAAAAAAAAAAAAAAAAAAAAAAAATCTAATTTTTAAAGCATTTTTATTTATTTATTTATTTATTTATTATTATTATTATTATTATTATTATTATTAAAGAATCACTCTCAGCTAGAAAAGTTATAAAAAAAAACCTATATGAAAGCCAATTATCTTGACTTAGAGTGGAAAACTAGAGATATTTTTTTTAAGAAATGAAAATGGAATAAAATATAAATGCTCAAATGGTGGTTATAAGTGCCTATTACTCAAATAAAAAAAATAAAAGTTTCAATTTTTTTTAGACAAAAAAAAAAAAAAAAAAAAAAAAAAAANGCTCATAGTCGTTGCAACTTGCTGTAACCATATATATACATATATAATTGGTATTTAATAATGGGAAAATTAATAGATTTATTAATAAATATAAATATTTTTTTTATATTATTTGAATTGCTAAAAAAAACTGTTATACCATTTATGTATTAAAAAATTGTGCACCATTTATGTATAAATCAAAATATTACGCACCTAATTAAATATAATTCATGTAAATAAAAATGTACGTATCAATTAATTAACTATTATGTATTCATATATGTACCTACTGACAAGTTAGTATTTAGTCTAATGTTTTGAAATTTTATTTCGATAAATTAATAGATAATCGAAATACTGTTTTATTAAAATAATACTTATTACAAATACTTATATATTTATTAGCAAAATTTGACTTGTCGATCTAACACGTATATATAATAAATAATAATTCAACTTTGGATCAATTTTCTTTTAAAAGAATTTCACATATTATTTTTATAAAAGCTTTATTTTATTAATATATTAGGAATAAAATTAACGTCAAAATTCAAAATTATCTAAAAAAAAGTTAAAATTAAATGATGATTTAATTTTAATATTCGTGTCAAATAAATAATTGATATAATAAACACACAATTTAATTATATGCTAAACATATTTGTTGATTTTAAAAATGGTTAAATAGGTTAAATATGTTAATATTTAAATACAAATTTTGTACTTTTTGCTAAAACTTCAACGAAAGCGTCGTATAATTATAATTATTGAAAACTGACGACTTACAATTTTATAAAGAAAGAAAATAAGTGTGGGCCCCACGAAAACAGATACGGTTTGGAAAGCTTTCCACGTTTGTTGCGGTGGACGAGTCTTCAAGTTTTCTCGTAGAGTAAAATTATGAATGCTCGAGTCTGCGGGAGTAGTAATATTACAGTCATTTCGAAGTCCGACCTCGTCTCCCGGGCGATTCTATTGGCGGTGTAAAGCTCTCTTTTCCGGTGAAGGTCTTCGCCTGAAGTTCGCCTCGGAAGTGCGTCTTTACAACGCTGAGTGGCTGATCGGCGTTAGTCTTCTCAGTTGTTAGGGTTTTAATTGAATCGGACTGATTCTACTTGAAGCATTCTTATCAAAGGTCCGATCAGTTGCATGGAGCTTGCAACTTCATTTTTCTCTCCTTTTCTGTTCATTTCTCATGATTTTAAATCTCGATTGTTTGAATTTTTAGACTACAAGGAGATCTGCTGAATGGAAATCGTTCTAGAGCAGAAGGATGCTGCTGATTGGACTTACAGAGGCGAAGGAGCTGTCAACCTTGTCCTTGCGTACACTGGATCTTCTCCTCTTTTTGTATGTCTGCCATGAAACTGTTGATGTCTAATATGCACTTTGACTCCTTTTCTTCATGCTTTTTTTCTCTCTAAAGTGTCGTGAAAGAATTTTCTGAACAGTGTTCATAGGTATTCTGTTTCACTTTAAGGTACGATTAGTACTATTCTAATTTTAGTTCTTTCTTTTTCCTTTCATAAGATCGCTTAGTACTCTGCCAAGATATTTTCTCGTTGGTAGATTTCTAGAAATTAATTGATTGTTTTTGCGTTTGAGTAACTCAAAAGGATTATCTATGAAAATTTTCTATCCGTATGGAAATTGGTCTTGCTTCGATCTACTGGTGGCTGCTGCTTATGACTGTGCTAATTTTTTTCGTAGTTTGGGAAAGTTTTACGGATACAGAAGGCTCCGAGAAATGGATCACACTGCGGGAGCGTTCGGAACCTGAAGGCTTTGTCCGCGCATGAGCGCCTTCTGTGGAGAGATGTAGGAGACATTGTGTCGTGCACGGATCACGATGTTGCATGTCAAATCTATGTGCAGCATGTAATGATACCGTTGCTGGATTTCAAACATGTTGATGCTGGGGTATGTTACTGTATTCATTTCATGCCGATCTTTCTTGAATTTAAGGTCTGCTGATAACTCTGTAGAACGAACCGAATTATATTTGTGAAAATGTAATCGTGATAATAACTAGGCTAAGTTAACAGATCTACACTTTTTGAGTTAATGATAGTTCATGTTCAACCTACAAAAATGATAACTCAAGAATGATTAAATCCTCATTGTAGAACGAACAAAGTGTTTCAAGAAAACGAAATCAATAATTCTGACAGTATATTTTTACCAATATTGGTAGGTCCATGTCCTTGTAACGAGAGAGTTCCTAGAGACTATTGAGAAGAACATTCTTGGTCAGCGTCCTGCTTGGAGGATTAATGCAGGACGAATTAATATACATCGTGATTCTGTCCTCCTTCAATCAGATCATGCTATTTTTTCTCAAGGTAGAGTTTCTTCAAGCTCTCTTTAGCTATTATCCTTCTGTTGATGTTAAACACGTTTAAAAGATTTGCATATATTATATACTTAATTTCTAAATTTTTTGTAACACGGTAAACCTTCTCATTACAAGAAGTTCTCTAGATAACTGCTGAACGAACTAAAAAGTTAAGACATCTTCAATCTATCGACATGGTTTGTGGAGGCTTGCTCATTTGTCAGTTTTCATGGACTCATACACTGTTTATCTCAAGCAATGAGATTTATGAGTGAATGTATACTTCTATTAGCATGAAGCTTGCTCTGTTGTCTAACTGTTTTTTGGTAACTGATAGACTCCTTAGGAGCAAGGAAGAAAACTCCAAATAGCTCATGTAATGTTGCTTGTTTATAGATAAGTTCGAGCTAAAAACATTGAACAACATGAGTAAAAAGTTGGAAAATAGAAAAAAGAAGAGGAAAAGAGGTAGAAAAATTTTCTATTACCTTTGAATGTGATTTACACTTAAAATTTCATATTTGTAATTGGAAGGGCAACTGAGTCAACTGTCAAGAACTAACAATCATCTTAATATACGTGAATTACATGAATTATTTTCTTCCGCATCTTTTTCATCTTTTTTATTTATTTAAATTTTTTTAATTTTTTAAAGAAATCATTTTAATAAAGAAAACTTGTTGACCAAAATTATTCTTCATATTGACTGTTTCAACAATGTTCATTGATGAATCTTATCTGGAAGTGTCTTCTGAAGACTCTATTCTATTAAATAGAGTATCACCAGTATACCTTTCTTTGTTTTTAGGTGGTGATGATGAATTTTGCATATCTGTCGAGATAAAGGTGCTCCTTAATGGTTTTCATCTTTCCATCGCCCCTCCCACTATTGGTCTTTTTATTCCTCTGAAAGTAATTTTTCTATTTAATATATGTTTTAACTTTTTTTCCCAAATCAGCCAAAATGGGGATGTCTTCCAACTTCAAGATTCATATCCAAAAAAAATGCCATTAAGAAAAATGTGACTCGTTTTAGGATGCACCAAGCATTGAAGTTGCAGAAAGGCGAGGTAATTTTGCTCCTTTTTCTTGTCTCCATGGTATCAATCATTCTTGCACATCAATTATGTTTCTATATTACTTAAAATGTGATTCTAAGTGTCAGATCTGATTCTACACTTTCAGTGTGTCTGATCTTCTGATCTTCTGCCTACCACAAAAAAAATGAGCCTCTATTTGGCTTTTAGTTACTTTGCTTCTATGTTATTAATCGACTTCTCTTCTGAATTTTTTAAGTTTTAACTTGATTGCATCCAATTTGCGGAACAGATATCTCAGTTTAGTGATTACAATCCGTTAGATTTATTCTCTGGATCCCGGGATCAGATATACAAAGCAATCAAAGATCTTTTCTCTACCCCTCAGAATAATTTCCGTGTCTTCTTAAACGGTTCCCTAATACTTGGGGCATCGGGTGGCTATGCTGATGACACTAATTTGGTGATTGAGGAAGCATTTGAAGACGCTCTGCAATCTGTCATCCAGAGAGAAAAGGGATCTCGAGCAATGACATTCCTACAGCTTGTTGCTGAGGCTGTATATAAATCCGGATGTCTGAATCGTCTTCTTGCGGTTCAACAGCTTGACAGTTTTGACATAGAAGGGGCTATTCATGCGTACTATGACATTATTTCAAAGCCCTGCCAGGTTTGTGGACATATGGATGATGAGGAATTGTTGAACATATGCGGCACTTTACATTCTGCCCATCTTGATCAAAGCTTGGAGATTGTGAGGAACTTTTTAATAGCTGCAACCGCTAAAGACTGTAGTTTGATGATTACTTTTAGACCCTGGCACGTTGAGTGTCCTGGCTCTGCATATAACAGCATATTCGTTGAATCAACCAACCAAACTTTTGACTACAAGGTATGTCCCTCGGAAAATTCATTCGTATCGTCTTTGTTGATCTTAAAAGTTTCAAGTAACTGAAAACTTCTTGTTTATTTGAACTGTTTGCATGCATGTGTAAACCTTTTGTAAGACAATTTTTCTTATCATTTAAAATCAATAAAATCCATGGAAGATTGCATTATTTCCACTAAATTTCCAATTGCCGATACAGTATGTATCAACTTTTGTGGTACTTTATTAATCCATTATTTTCTATACTTCTTAAAATGTCTGATGTCTAATCTGCGAGAATAGCTATAGCTTGAATCATGAGTGGAAAATTTGTATTGCTAATGTATAAGTTCTTGAGTCTTCCTTTTCGTTGGTCTTGGGAAACTAATGACCATTTTCCCAGTTTAATTGGAGGTCCATTTTCCCAGTTTGATAATGGTGATTTTCTCGGGTTTTTAGGTTAATTTCATAGACCTGGATCTAAAGCCTTTAAGGAAGATGGAAGAATACTATGAACAAGACAATAAAATAGTTCGAAGCTACACTAAGATGTTTGTGACAGAGCTAGAGGCAGACGATTACTATAGGCCTGAGGAGGTGTGAACTTACAATGAGTTGAGAGAATACATGCTGAAGTTTGTTACCGTACTTCAATTCCGGTAAGCACGAATTGGACGTTTATTTAGTGTACTAGAGATTCATTGTTTTTATTCTTGTTATTATGCTGTTTTTAGCAATATTTTTTTGTCATCAATTCAACTATCTGCTCGTTGAGTTTTTGTCGAGAAGATCCTCGGGTAGCTAACCTTCCTGCATTGTTCCTTATACTTTTTTGATACTCTGATGCAGAGCTGGATACTTTCTTTCCCAGATTTAGTCTGCTGTTAACCAAGTCCTCGGCAGAAGCTTTGTTCGTATATCCCAAACTTAATGACAAATAAAAGCATCGATGGAGTTCATACGTGGTCTATGTCTGCGGACAATAGTTGGGGTATGTACCATCTGATAAAAAAAACTTCTTTTTTTCCTAAAAAGAAATAAATTTTAATTAATGTACGTTAGTTAGAATCCACCAACTCCTTTGCCCAGAAATAAGAGAAATAAAGGAAAATTCCACAATGGCTTCTAGTTTTGAAATTCATAACTATGTAGTATATATTTTGGTTAGAGGTGGAAAATTCCACTATTGCAGGAGAAACGAATAGAATGATTCGGCAATCACTTCAAGGAGAACACTATTACGGTTCGTTTTTTCTATGGATTTTGAAACGGTTTTATTATATTAGGGGTCTGAATACGTCTTCATACTTTGATTTGGATCATCTGTTTTATACTTTGATTTGGATCATCTGTTTTATACTTTGATTTGGATCATCTGTTTTATATCTTTTTTTTAGATGAATTTCTGAAGAGGCTGATGATTTTGTCTTGGATCTGTTTGACTTGATTTTGTTACTTTGAGTGAATACAAATATTTTCGGAAATATTTATCTTTAGACACAACATAGAGCTGCAAAGACAACAAAGGAACCAAAGGAGAAATTGATTGGTACTTTTGCATAGAAGGTTTGTTTCAAATCTCACAGTTTGTCTTTATGCCCAGACTTTTACTGGCTTCTTTTTACACACCTGTCTCAAATTATATTATCTTATCTTGAGACTAAGAAAATGAAATACCACTATCCTATGCACGTGTCATGGTCTCTGATTGATGTCGTGTGTCATGGTCTCTGATTGATGTCGTGTGTCATGGTCTCTGATTGATGTCGTGTGTCATGGTCTCTGATTGATGTCGTGTGTCATGGTCTCTGATTGATGTCGTGTGTCATGGTCTCTGATTGATGTCGTGTGTCATGGTCTCTGATTGATGTCGTGTGTCATGGTCTCTGATTGATGTCGTGTGTCATGGTCTCTGATTGATGTCGTGTGTCATGGTCTCTGATTGATGTCGTGTGTCATGGTCTCTGATTGATGTCGTGTGTCATGGTCTCTGATTGATGTCGTGTGTCATGGTCTCTGATTGATGTCGTGTGTCATGGTCTCTGATTGATGTCGTGTGTCATGGTCCCTACTTGATGTCGTGTGTCATGGTCTCTACTTGATGTCGTGTGTCATGGTCTCTACTTGATATCGTGTGTCATGGTCTCTACTTGATGTCGTGTGTCATGGTCTCTACTTGATGTCGTCATCAGTTGCACAAGAGTGTCTTGCCTTTTACCTATTACCTGAAATAGAAGAAGCACACTATTTTAGTATTTCTATTTTAAGAAATATTTAGCAGAAATATTTAGCAAGTATGTAAACACATGCAACCCATGATCTAGGGATCTATCATTAATACCATCATAGGAGTAGCCTCCAATTCGAATAAAATTAGATGTTTAGTATTTTTCTACATACAACCCATACATGCAAGTGTGGGGATCCCCAGATGGTTTGCACCCTTGAGTCAAGCTAGTTGTTTGTAGTAACAACCCATACATGCAAGTGTGGGGATCCCCAGATGGTTTGCACCCTTGAGTCAAGCTAGTTGTTTGTAGTAACATTTGGAAGTAAGCACCGAAGTGTCATGCGAGACATAGTAACATTTGGAAGTAAGCACCCAAGTGTCATGCGATGATGATCAGCATCATCATCATGTGTACACATCTGTACCGAGTAAGCAACTTGATATATATACACACACCAAATGTCTCCATAGTTTTTATTTTTAAATCATCTTTATGACACAACTCTATATAACGTTCATATATAACGTTCACACCAAATGTCTCCATAGTTTTTATTTTTAAATCATCTTTATGACACAACTCTATATAACGTTCATATATAACGTTCACACAACTCTATAACGTTCATATATAACGTTCACATAGAGTAATATGCATGTCTTGACCTTCATATGTTAATCATCATTAACATTAACTAGAGTTGTGTCTTAGAAAAATCATCGACATAATGTATCATGACTCTTAATATGGAATAACATCATATTAAGTCATCTCGTTATCATATATATCTTACATCATATAACAGTCACTAGATTATCATATATCGTAGTCTCATCATCGTGTAACTTAGTCACATCATTATATAATATAAAGCATAAATGACACGGGTAAGGACCACTGGACATATGTTGTCATACATAAAACTAAGTCTTTGGTCCTTCTGACCAAATCAATGGTAATGATAAGATCACTTAATAAGAAGAGTCCAACAATCAAATCGTAAGGCTCTCTCTTTGAATAAGAAGAGTCCAACAATCAAATCATAAGGCTCTCTCTTTGAATAAGAAGAGTCCACTCCTAGTTTTGTATTTTTTACTCGTTTAAATTATAAACTAAAATTTGACTAAAAAAAATTTAGTTAAAAAGTAGTCCTATTGGATTAGCTAAAATGTCAACCTTGAGTCGTCAAAAAGTTTACTCTTCCACTGACTTCAAAAGTCAATTGCTCAAATGAAATGATAAAATGAAACTAAAATTTATTATAGAGTAATAGCTCTAGAAATCAACACAACGAAATTAATTTTAAAAAAAGAATTATGTTTGCAAATTAAATGTGTCAAAGATGCATATCAAAAAAATAAGTTGATCATATATATATATACAATTTAGTTGGAATCTTGAAGATATTTGGAAAAAAAAGTTTGCTTTATTGCATAAATAAAAATATGTAGATCATATATATATATATATATACACAATTTAGTAGGAATCTTGAAAATATTTGGAAAAGAATGTAGATAAAGAAACCTAAGAATGGTATTTATATGCTTAGTTTTTAAAAATAGAGATCATAGAAATACTTAAATTAGGAGATGATGTCTTTGAGGAAAAAATTGAAAGATAAAAGATGTGACCAGGAAGAAAAGTGGATAGAGAGAAATTATAGAAAGAGAAAAAATGAGAGGGATGAAGTATTAGAGAGGGAGAGAAAGGTACGGTAAAGAGACAAAGAATAAAGTTACACTTTAGTGGGAATATTTTTTAGAGTAGGATGGTGAGAATATACTTAAGGAGAAAAAAGAGTGTAAAAAAAGTGATTTAAAAGAAAAAGCTTCATATGCTGTTTGGAAAACTGTTTTCTATTATAATAAAATATATATTAAAATACAAATTAAAAATATCCAAATTAATTGCAATTTCCCTGAATTTTCTTTTCTTAAATCTTACCAACTAAAAAGTTAACTAAAAGGTTTAAAGTTTTGTTAGACAAAAAGAAAAAAAAAAAAAAATATTAATTTTTAAAAAATGTTTGAACACACAAATTTAAAAAAAAAAAATTATTAGATACAATTAGAACTTAATTTTTAAAATCCATAAACTCAAAAGTGCATGAGCTAAAATATTTTTGTAATTTAACTTTTATATATAATGGTTATCAAATCATCATTGTAAATTTTGTGTATAATAAGTGTTAAAATAGAAATTTGAACTTTCAGGTTTATTAAGCCTACAAATCATAAAAAAATGTTAGATTATTGACCAATTCAAAAAGACATAAAAAATATAATGTAAAAATACAGTAGTATGTAGATACGTACACACTACTATTAAATTTACAAATTTACAAATTTACACACTACTATTAAATTTACAAATTTACGAATTTTCAAATAAGAGAGTAAAAAATTTCTAATCTCTAGAATTTTCTAGAGTATTGAAATATATGAATTACAAGTTTTAAAAAAATATATTATATTAAAAAATGAAAACTTTAAAATAACCATCTTTTCTTTCTTTAAGAATAAAAAATAGGTAAAAATTACTTGAATGCAATTCTCGCAAATTTTCCAAAAAGAACCCCTACCTCAATCCCCGCAAAAGTAAATGGAGAATTTCATGGGAGATCGAGAATGAAATGTGGTAGGGATGGGGACGGGAAAGGCTTCCCGTCTCACCCCATCATATATATATATATATATACATGTGTGCGTGTGTATATATAAATATATATATATATATATATATACATGTGTGTGTATATATATATACATGTGTGTGTATATATATATATATAATGGTTGTCCTTATTTAAAATTAATGACCAAAGTTCAAGTATACATCCTAGCATGAGTTAAGGTGAATAAGTTAAAAATATTCAATAACCTAATAAGGATTAAAATGACCGTAGGAAATAGAATAGACCTTCAAAACGTTTTAAGAAAAAAAATATTTTTTTTGATAGTTAGAAACAAAAATAAAATAAATTTAAAAGTTCACAATTTTAAACTGTAAATTAATTTTAAAAGTAGACTATATAAGAAAAGGGACATAAGTTCTCTAGTGATGGGCTGTCAGTAAAATTGTTTCTACGAAAGAAAAAAAAGAGAACTAATGTTAGACATATGTACCTTTTATGTGTTGCTCCATTGACTAAGTTCAGGTGTGCAAACATTCTTCATGAATAACAGTGTTGGAATTTAACTGTCACCGGGTTTAATTTTCGATCCAGCTTTTATTTCTGTCCTGCACAGAAAAATGAATTGTAAGCCAAAGTAGTCGGCAAAGGATTGTTAGTAGAATTTACATTCAGCAATATAAGATCCAAGCGTATCTTCCTTTGATACAAGGCTCATTTTTTTCCAAAATCATGTCAAAGGTTCCACTGCACTCCAAATTTCTAACGCTCTCCTTCATTTCTGTGTGATATTTTCGCTGCCAATTAATACGAGAGGCTCAGTCCTCTTGTGGCGTCAACACCACACACACACTGAAACCTAGCAGTTACTTCTCTGCTTGTTTGGCCTTGTATGAATAATAATATTGATTACCTTTCGGCCCTCATTGACTACTCCAAAATGATGTCCGAGTCCTCAGGAGAGCTTGTCTTCGTCCATGACCATTCTATCGGGGGTGGCATCACTCACCGTCTCGGTAGCTCTCCTCCGAACCAGAGAAAGAGCAATGATTGGCCGTGACCATAGACAGGAATCAAGACTGGTTGACATATTCGAAGGCGTCAAATTCAAGTGGGTTTTGTTTTCTTCGCGTATTGAAAGGCCAATTTCAAATAAGAACCGTGATGGTTATGCGCATGAGTGGTCAGATGTTAAACACTTCGAGCTAAGCTTTCACAAGAAACAAGGATATGGCACCGGGATTCTACCTTCTAATGGCTGAGTTGTGATCAATTGTTATTGTAGTGGTGTACGTCTTCAGATTGTACATATGGTTAGTTTGTTGGAGCTGTAACAGCGTGGATGTTATATTTTGTTAGGCTGTTAATAGGATGATTTTGTGTATAAACATTCGCGTAATCTGGTTATTCATTAGGTAGAAAACCTGGAATTTTTTTACCCACTATCAACTTCCAAATATTCTGCGGGAACATGAAGCTCCATATGGCAGATTATTGGGGTTCAATCGATCTTAATCATCCTGCAATATTTGACACACCCGTGAACCCGGAAACTTAGAAGGCACTAATCGGCTATCTCAATAAGTTTGTTGGGAGGAAAGAGTACTATAAAAGAGTAGGAAAGGCTTGGAAACGTGAGCATTTGTTGTATGAACCAAGAGGTACAGGGAAGTCAAGCTTGGTCCCATGGCTAACTATCTGAACTTTGACATTTAGGATATGTGGGTCTTAGGGAAGTCCAATACATTCAGAGTTCAGAAGATTATTGATTGGCTCTGGAAGTCGTTCAATATTAGCAAATGAAGACATTGATTGCTCTATTGAGCTGCAAGATAGAAGTTCAGATTCAGAATATCGAACTAAATCGCAGAGGATGTAAAGGTAGGTCCCTAACCTGCACGAAATGTATCTAAAGTTTCATGAATTGTTTGGGCAGCTAACGAAGCTACTTATAAAATTGTTTGTTGCCCTCAGATTATTGTCTGGGTTATTGAACTTCATTGATGGCCTATGGTCGAGCTGAGGAGACTAGCGGATAGTGGTATTGAGCAGCTGGATACAGTCCAACCAGCCGCTCTACGTGGTTTGTGGTCAATAACACTATCCGCTAGACTCCTCTGCTCGACTCTAGGCCATCAATGAAGTTCAATAACCCAGACAATAATCTGAGTGCAACAAACAATTATAAGTAGCTTCGACTTCAGTGGTTCAAAGATACTGGCCTATAGTTACCTATTAATTCAGGAACACTCCCACTTAGAAATTGAAGAGCTATTAAATAAAGTTCAGGCAACACCTACTGAATTAGCTGGAGAGCTAATGAAGACTGACAACGTTACAAGTTCACTTCAAGGCCTTATTCAATTCCTCCACGGAAAGAGAGAGACGAGTCGAGCGCCAGACCGCAGAATAGATGCAGGAAAAGCTTAGCAAGAGACTACTATTCTGTTATCCCCCTTAAGATCAAATAGAAATTTGCTTACAAATGATTTTGCTACTAAGTTTTCGATTAAGATTCTCTCTCTCTCTCTGCTTTCATACCTTCTCCTAATGGATGTTTCTCTCGTTTTATCCAAAAGCAGTACTCGCACTGAATTATTTTTATAGTACGGTTGCAATAAATTCATTCTACTCGGTATTCAGTCTGTGCATGATGTGCCTCTGCACTTGCAAAATACTACAGGCATCTCGGGAATCGATTTCTATGTACCATCTTAGATCATGAATGGAGGTTCCGAGTTTTTGCTCTAAAATAGACATCGGCCACTAAGAGTAGTAAAGAAAGAAAGATACTATAGAAAGCCAGATTTATCAACAAGCCTAATATATTTCATAAGAGAGAGCACCGGTTGTCGAGATTCACTGCACTTGCAGCTCCTACGAAATTCCCCGTCCTTCTCTGCTGCTTCGAGTTCTTAGTTCTCGAAGCTATTCACTCCTATAACTTTTGTTCGCCTGTTCCAATCATTGAAAACATCTCCGCATAGTCCATTACAGTCCAACCAGTTTTGTTCGGTATCAACCGTTCTTTTGTTTCGTTTTGCTCTTCTAAATTATAGTAGTAAAGCGAGAACCTGACTTAATCCGGAAGGAAGGTTTTCTTATTTTGATGATATATCCTTACGGTAATTTATCAAGTTCAAGGAACAAGAAAGCTTGATTATCATAGTTCATGAGACGGAATATAATACTATGATCAACTTCGCAGCAGTACAGAAACTTCTATATCAAGAAAACAGACATAATCGAAACCTAAATCAACCAGACTCGCAGATATTTATACGCAGTTGCAGAAGAACAGAGGAAAAACATGTTCATACTTACATCAGTAGAGAAGCCGAGCGGTACGATTGGATTTGAAAGAAAATTGTCCTCAGATCAAGATTCTACGCCCGGTAAACAAAATTTCTGCTTCTCGTGCGGGGCAAGAAACGAGCATCGTAAAAGGAATCGTACAGACCTTTCATGTACTGAAAGCGAGGTCGAGAACTGCACATCCAGATCGGGTTTTCTTTTTTTGCGTATTGGTAATGCAATCGCGCGGCTTCGTAGTCGTTCGCTATTTATACTAAGTCAGTGGAGCTAAGCACCCTGTTCTAGAAAGTACTCGATGTGGGATTCCATCTTCCAAATTAGGAGTTGTTATTTTATAGTATTATCAATAATCATGTTTTATCAATATTATTATCTTATTCTCGTATTAATTTCTATTTCTAAAATATCACTTTCGCATAAAGTAATTTCCTCAAATACTCAAAAATGATGCCTCCAACATGTATGGAAACTTTTATTTTAGTTCATTTATGGACAAAACGTGATGCTACTTCAATGACGAAAAAAAAAAAAACTAAATAATAATAAATAAATAAATGCTATTAATATTGCCATCGGGTGATTAATATGTTTGTTTGAATTAAGAAAATAGTTATAAGATGACAAATAAACATTTCTTATTACTATGAGTACTAATTTGAAAGCAAGTTAACATGCAAATGTTGTATTCGAGTTTCAGGAATCAAAATAGTTATAATAATTCAATATCCATTTATAACTTTTTCTGGAAAAATGACTCCGATCGAAATCATTCATTAATATATGTATGTATATATTCATTAATATATGTGCGTGTGTGTATATATATATAGAGCGAGAAAGATCATCAAAGACCATAAGCCAGCCAGTAAGATATAAGCAGCAGCAATGTTGTTCACTGCTAAATTTATCATTGTGATTGTGAAGCATCAAAGGAATTGGTTATGTCATGCATTTCACCAAGAACACATCTTGACGACCCGACTCCACCATGTCCTATCTACAAGATAGATATATATATATATATATATAGAGAGAGAGAGAGAGATATAAACCTATATTCACAGAGTTGCTAAATACATAATGCAAGTAGAAGAGGCAAGACGCAATAGATTCCCGACGCAAGCCAGGCCTCGGCCACGAACAATTTCGTTCTATGTACAGGTATGCTTTCTCCAGGAGCAACTGAAACAAGTATTCTTTGATCTCCATTCACTCGTTTCCACACACAAAAAGAATGTAAAATAGAAATGTTGATGCCCCGTTTGATTTTGAAAATTAAGCTTAAAAATGTTGGATGATGGAAGTCCCACATCGACTAATTTAGGGAATGATCATGGGTTTATAAGTGAGGAATGCTAACTCCATTGGTATGAGGCCTTTTGGGGAAACCCAAAGCAAAGCCATGAGAGCTTATGCTCAAAGTGGACAATATCATACCATTGTGGAGAGTCGTGTTCGTGTAACATGGTATCAGAGCCATGCCCTAAACTTAGTCGTGCCAATAAATTGATAAATCCTCAAATATCGAACAAAGAACTCCTAAAGAAAAGGAATCAAGCCCCTCCTCGAAGGCAGTCAAAAATGACTAAGACTCCAAAGGAGTCGAGCCTCGATTAAGGGGAGGCGCACTTTGTTCGAGGGGAGGTGTTGGATGATGGAAGTCCCACATCGACTAATTTAGGGAATGATCATGGGTTTATAAGTGAGGAATGCTAACTCCATTGGTGCTGAGAAAAACCAACGCGTCACACCATCTCAGTTAATGCAGTAGAATAAAAAGTTTTGAGTACCTCTTATGCCAAATTCTTCCTAGCCCTAAGCAGATTGAGCTTGTCCCTCCACTGAGCTGAAATAGAGACCAACCGTGATAACTAAATGTAAGTAGCTCAAACATTGAATAACCAAAAAGGGAATATGGGGCTTATTTTTTGTCCTAAACAGAGGGATTCCTTGGAAGAACTTTTAGAGCTATCCACAACACCACAGGGTCATCCCATATTAGCAATTAATTATTCTTGGTATTCTTAAGTATGCAAGTTTCTGTTCTAAATCAGAGAAATAAAATTGATTTAGAACATTCAGAATTGAAAAATGTTAATTGAGCAACAAAATCCATACCAGCATCTCTGTAGCGCTCTTCAACAGCAGCAATCAGCATATTCCTCACCAAATCAAATTCTTTGGCTTCCACACAAGGCTGACCACTGGGCCTGAAAACAAAAAAAATTCAATTATCCCTTTCCTCTCATCAAATGAAGCAGAAGTTTCAAATGGCTGTCGAAAGATTAACGTCCCCCCTATTCCTCGAATGTACACTAAAAATATCTTATTACCTATCCAGTTCGGTGAATAGTAAACCGTCCGTAGCAGGGGTCTGGGTTGACAGCTTCCCAGTTTCAACAACTCGCATACCGTCACTGTATGCAAGGTACTTGTTCACTTGAATTGGGACCTGCAACAGTTGCAAGAAGTAACATCATTCAGCACACATGGAACATAATCATGCCCAAAATATGAAAAACATCCAAATACAGCTTACACCAATGACTACAGACATTCTATAACCAATAACAAATGAACAAATTCTCCAAAAGCCCATATTTCAACAATTCTTTGGCTACTTAAAGAGGCACTTGACCAAAGTCACTACGAAGCACGAAAAATTTGAAGTTACCTTGCATCGGACTGCAATGTTTATAGCATCCGAAGGTCGAAGATCAAAGCTGAGGCAGTCAGTGTCACAACCAATCTGAAACATATAAAATTTCGATCTCTTAAAATTACCTAAGAGAAGGGTAAAGAATCCAGGGAGAGAAACGAATACATGCCTTTGAGAGGTATAACTGAGCAAAATATGCCTCATGCACTCTCTTGGTAACCCTTACAAGTTTGACCTACTTCGTAATTAACATTAGAAAGAGCCCACATCCCACTTAAGCTTACAAAAAACAAGATGGAAAGATGGAGAAATAATGCAAAACATACTTCATAACCCATCTTGTCAATCATCTCTTTCACCACTTGATACATGGTTGGCCTGGCCTGGAAACCAGATAATATGTTACGAAGTCCTTTTCAGTAGAATATAATTCAAATTCAAGAGAAATTTGAACTATATCTGATCACAAGAGAAGACAAAGAAAACATACAATTGGAACATTGCGCACAGCAGCCATGAGCAGAACGCTTGGCATTTCCACTGCAAAAGATGAAGAATTGACAGGGGACACAAAAACAAAGTCAAATTCGTTAAAAAACATTAAGCTCATGTAACAGCTCAAACCCACCACCCGCCACTAGCAGATATTGTCCTCTTTGGGCATTCCCTTTTAGGATTTCCTTCAAGGTTTTAAAAGGCATCGGTTATGGAGAGGTTTCTACACTTTTATAAGAAATGTTTCGTTTACAACTCCAACCGATGTGAGATCTCACAGCTCATGTTAGAAACTTTCGTCCACCACGAATACTTACACACGATTATGGGAAGAAGAAGACCAGTTCCATCTTCCATCTTCAACACAATTGCGGGATGTGGAGCATAATCAGGCAGATGCCCACCGTGAGGGTTGTTGTGAACACACCTTAAGTGCCTACCATCCCTCATTTTAATCATGAAACCATCCGCACCACTTTTCACCTCAACTGCACAGAACAAACAAATATTGGAGCAATTCTGGAACTTAATGTTTCTGTGTAATCATATAATCTAGGTATATTTTAATGAACCAAGTGTTCAATAAAAAAAAAAAAAAAACGTAATCATATGATCTAGGCATCAGCTTAGCATACCAGCCTCAACCACACTCGATTCAACGTACTCTTCGTCCTTCTCGTTGAAGTTCTCTGCTGTACTTCCATTGTCGTCAGATGATGAACTGAAGCTGCAACGCACTGTCGTGCATTTTCTAGCACAACCTTTGCGAGAAATAGCTGGAAACTTAGCATTCAAACCGTTGATCCCTGTAAATCCCCAAAATTCACCTCTTCGAAAACTAAAAGCCATCAAAGAACGCTTAATTGGCAGAGAACAAAATCCTGCTTGCTTCGCACGAAAAGTAGGGCAAACAACTGGTCCTTGCAAAGACCCCATCTCGTGTCCTTCAGTTCACCCAAATGAAAATGATCAGATAAAGTTAACAAGCACAACTCCCAATTTCAACCAAAAAAAATACAAAGACGCATATAATTTGTGGACGCTAGAAGCTTAAAGTCATCACTTAGTCATCAGTTTGAAAAATTCAAGTATTAGTCCCCTGGCGACGGAATAGCAAGATCATCAGTCTTAACAACTCGGTAGGTGTTTAAAGATCCATTACCTTTTATAGATACGAAAATTAGGCCGAATCACGACCGAAATTCGTCACAGGAGTCTCCGAATAGTTCGCTAAAAATCGGCGATCACACCTCGATCCGGTAAAATTCCCGCCAGATTCTCAATCCCGGAATTCTAGAATCTAATGTATGAATTTCAAGCACGGAATGGATGGCTAAATTTAAGTTCACAAATTATCAACAATACAGATCGAAGATGAAAATCGACAGAAAATAAAAAGAGAGAAAGTACTTGTAAAGACCGACAAGATGAAAGGATAAGGAGGAACCGTAGACGAGCAAGAAGATAAATGGATTCTTCAGAGAGGAAGGCTTGTGAATGAAGACTTTTGCTCGTAACACACGCCATCGCTTAATTATTCATAAATTCATAGGTATTCTAAATTACCATTCTGGCCCTCGGAGCATCAATGAAGAAAATGACGGAGTTTAAAAGGATCATAAACATATCGAATATTCTCGACAGCAATCATTAATTTTTTGAAATAATAAATATTAGGTATTAAATTATTAAAAATAAAAAACAAAAGGAAATACATTATGAAAATAAGGTGGTTTTGTATTAATAATTCTCAAGATTGCGATTAAATTTCTTAATCAACCTAAATTTATTTAAAATAATAAAATAATCCGAGAAGGCAAAATAAATTAAGAGTATATGTTGGAGGGTGTTTGTGACATTTTGCAAGGAGACGGATAAAAATTGGGTCTGTGATCGTCACCCAGCATTCAGCTTCCATCATAAATAAAATACTCTTTATCGTCGATGGCGGCGGTACAGATCAAAGGGTTCTGATCAGTGCCACGTGTCTTACAATCGTCCTGAAACGTCATTGGATAAGGCTATCGGGGTGAAAATATCAATTTTATATTCCATTTCCCCATAAAATATCTAGTCTCAAAGACTTCCGCCATGACACCTCAGTGGGTGTGACATTTAAGAATTGACGGTTGGGATAAATCATCCCCTCCGCATATATGTCGAGGATATTATATACTAATTTTGAAAATTACTTGATATTATTTATATTACAAGCTAAATATATATCATGTTTCAATTAAATTAAAATATATTTTAAGGAGGAAATCTTATAGGCACAAAAATAAGGTAAATTAAGGGTAAAATAGGAATGTGAAGCTGGATCCAAGGGATGATTAACAATAATACATGAAATGATTAATATTAATGGATCAAACTTGGTCCATTTCTGTATCACTCCATTGGTTTAAACAGACTGACCAAATTTGCTCCATTAATTCATATAAACTTAGTCCTTAATTAGAGAACCTTTCTTAAGCTCATTCCAATTAATGTCTTTAATTATGTTTATCTAGAAGTTCCTCCATTAAAACCCGGTGGCGTCCAAATTCCGCCGCCGTCGCCGGCCACGTAAGACAAGCACCCCAATGGAACCAAGCACAGCCCTCTACTTCTGAGATCTCGATCTAGCTGCCCTTCATGTCCACCCTCCACCGGACTCTGAAATATATAATAATAATAATAATTACACAAATTAAATTCAGAGAAAAGAAAATCATATTTCTTTATTTTTACCCGATATGTCGGCCCAGTGGTTTTGTTGCAGGAGGGCTTCATGTATGGAACGCTCAACGTCTGCAGTTTTAAAGGGTTAGTTTCTTTGAAACGACATGATTCAAACGGGCAGGAAACTAGGAAGTAAAAGGAGGGAAAAAAGAAATACCTCGACTTGATTTTGAAGGAATTTAATGTATCCAATGGCCTCCATTAACACAGATGCTGTGTCTGTCTGCAACACATCAGCATTACACGTCATTCTAAAACCTATGTTCTTTAAGGAACAACAAACAAACAAAACAAGCATCCAACCCTAGAAAGAGCTAACTACAACTCTACTACAACGTATCTAGGGTTGGTCTTCCAGAAATCCCAATGGGTCAAATCATTCCAATTTATTCTTAATATTATTAAACTTTTAAATGCCTAACCCTACTGTAAATATTGTCCACTCTAATTCGCTAAGCATCAGTCTTACAGTTGTTACAATGCATATGTTAGGGGACCTAACATTCTAGTTGGCACACGGCTCGGTGTTTAAGTCTGATATCATTTGTAACAGGACAAGCTCACGGTTAACAGATATTGTCCGCATTGACTCGTAATTTCTCCAATATTATATCATTTATTAGAATTCAAATTATGGGTTCAAATCTCGCAAACATTTTTTTTATTAGTGGGTGATATATGTGTTAATTTGTGGATTTATTGGGACAAAAAATAAGAAAAAAAGTTATAAAAGTGGGGAACTTTATAGTTACCTTGCCAAAGGGTGCGACCAATTGTTGGAGGGCAGCAATTCTATCACCTAATTTCTCTTTTCTAACCTGCGAAGAAAAAGAAAACCCAAGCACTGAATATACTTTTAATGAAGCTAATAAGGCTAAATTTAGGGTTGAAACAAAACCTTAAATGGAGGGCAAGAAGCGCGTGAGTCCAATCGCGATTTCTTAAGAGGAGGAGGAGGAGGAGATGGTTGATTGAGCGTTGGTTCGATGCAGGTACAAGGTCGTTTTGGTTCAGTTAGTTCAGGGCTGAAGGGTGTTGTCACCTTTAAGAATCGAAAAAGTAGAGGGAAGAGGAATCAGTGTTTAAGGGACATGGAAAACAAAGTTGAAAAAGAAAGAAAAAAAAAAAAAAGTTGTGTTGACTGAGAAAGCAGATGCATTTACAATTACAAATGTATAAAGCTGAAAGTACCCGACACCTCTGAAAAAAATAATTAAAAAAAATAATAACAATAAAACTCACCTTACTTGAAATGCATGGGAGAATCGCCGCGGACGGCGGCGGATGGATCTGATCGTGAAAATCAGAGAGAGTTTGTTTAAAAATACCGAAGCTATCTTGTGAGTGGAACAAATCTGGCGGCGTTTGTAAGTTCAAATCTAAGGAATTTGAGAAGGGCGGCGGCGGAGGAGGAGGAGGAGATGAGAGGTTCCAATCAGAGACATTAATACTTGGGTAAATCTTGTTGAAGAATTCTCCAGGTTCAGTATGATCACCACCGTTGATCAGGGTTTTGATGAAGAGCTTGTGGCTGGGATCATTCAGATCGGAATCATTATTCTTGACGTGATTTGTAGAAGGAAAAGGATGGAAATCTTGATTTGTAGAAGGACTGTTCAACATCTCTTCTTTGATCTTTCCACCAGCATGGAGAAACTGAGAGAAGAAGCTCCCTGAAGAACTCACACCGTTCCACTGAAACCCCAAATCTTGAAGAAGCATTGAACTGTTCGTATTTTTCACCCCACAATCTGATCTTACTGGAAATGAAGAACTCAATCCATTCAATACTCTTGTGTTGTAGTTGCAACTATTATTATTATTATTATTCCTGCCACAACACAACACAACACCAAACTCTTCCAAATTACAAACCCTAATTTACTTCCATAATTATAGCAATCAAATGGGGTCTTGGGTCTTGGGTATAATTATTGATATTAAAAACCATATAACTAAATCCATTCATACCCCTCAAAAATTCAATTCGAGCATAGTTTAACTGTCAAAACATTAGTAATTTTTTCTAAGAGTATACGAGAGAGAACTTACAAAGAGATATTGGGAGTCCAGCCATGGTCGAGGAACGATGGAACGATGGTCGAGGAAGACGACGGAGACGACGAGGGAGGAAGAGGAGGAACAAGAAGCTGGTCTTGAAGCTGATGGAGGTTAGCCGTAGACTCCATAAACACAAGGAGTGAAGTTGATAAGTAATAAATATTTGTTCTAACTACTGAGCCACATTCATATTTTGCATTTTGACCCCTCACTTTTCTCCAAATTGCGTTTGTTTCCTCCAGACCTTACTAAAGTAGAGCCTTGAAAAGAAAGAAAGAAAGAAAGAAGAGAGCGTGGGGTTATTCATCCCCATACCCCTCTGACTCTCTTTAATTATTTATTCTTTTTCCCTCTCTTTCTTTCTTTATTTTTATTACGGCCTTTTTCAAATTATATCTACAATTACACCAACATCATTACTTCCTCTCTTTTCTTCCTTCGATCCCAAGGCTTTTCTAATTCACAACTCAAATCATTAATCTCTATATTTAACTTAATTTAATTTAATTTAATTACACCACTAGTCCCATATCCTAATTCCCTCTTGTATTTTAAAAAAAAATATATAATTAAAGGGCTTGAGATAATATAATAATTATTATTTTTTAATCATAAAAATTGTGGATAGCTGAAGATTGGGAATTATGTGGACATAATTTAATTATCCATAAAGGTCTGTAGAGAGTGTCCCATGGTCATGATTGTTAGTAGCATGCATTAAAAGTGGTTCTCTACCAGCAACCCTCCACCACGTGCAAAGTCTAGTGTTGAAGGCCCAAATTAAATATCTTAAAGATAAATAATAACCATATATAACAAGTCATTCAAACAAATTGTCATATAACCATATTTTTTACTTTAATTTGAGTAATTAAGATAAGGGTTAACTTTTTTTATTTTTATAATTAAACATATGAAAAATATATATTGTTATAAATAAAGTTAAGCTTAGAATCGAGGTCCTTCCAAAAGCGATGTTAGTAAGGGACCAACACTATCATTGGGCCAAAACCGACCAAGTCTATTATGGCCAAGGGTCCAACCTAGGATAGACCATATCAATCCCAACTCGGTATAATACCAACATGCCTCCTGAACCCTAATTCTACTAATAATAATGTTTGATTAATCCACCACACCTAAATGGTGTGAGAGTTATCTTATTTATAATCAAATAAATTATAAAGATAAATAGTAATAAATAGCAATAACAATAAATAAAAAGATATCTATGGTAATAAGTCAAATATCTTAATAAAATATTAAATATGATATATGACAAACTATAATTTATTACTAAATATTCTTAGGATAGCAAATTGGTTAAACCCTTTATTAATATATACAAAATTATTAATATTTTTTATTTATATATATATACAAAGAAATGTTGAGTTGGTGGGGGTACGAGGGCCCTGGACCAAAGACCCTCTGCTTCAAAACTTTGATTATGATGTTATGCCATTCCACCTAAGTGGGAAGCAGCATATTTGAGTACTTTCTATCCTCCAACAATATATTATTATATATATGGCATAAAATAAGCGATATATTATTTGTCTTTAATTTAATGTGTAACATATTGATAAAAATAAATGACTTCGAATTAAATTATTTGAATTTAAATAATTCATTTCAATGTATGAATGAAAGTATTACCATATTACTCTCCTAAGGACAGACTCTACGGCATAATTTTCTTGAAAAAAAAAATAATCATATAAGATAATTTATTGTCAATAATAATAATAACAAAAAAGAATAATTAAGAAATTTTTTGACACGAAGACAGGGGTAATGATTTATGTCTAGGATTTTGATCCGAATTCGATAAGTGATGGCTTCGACATTCCCTTACATCTCCTATAACACAATCATGTTACATACTACTTGCTTCTGAAGAGTAAAGACTATTTACAGAGACCAATACAAACATTACAACATATTTTGTCTTTATTCACATGCATCATATAGAAAATTCCAGAGAATTAATCTAGGAAAGACACGCTTAACTATGAAGTTCTTGTAATTGAGTCATCCAAAACGAAGATGCATCTTATTGATATATATAGTAACTTTTAATTTTTTTAAGTCTTTTTTAGTCGTCCTAATATCAAGATTGCTTTAATTTAGATCTAATCCCTCTTTATTTATGTACCATTCATTTACTCGAGTGTTACAGTATTTATATTTATTTATGCCCAAAATTCAACCTCTATCATAAGAATAGCTTAGCAAAAGGGGTTTAATAATTAAAGGATAAATAATTTAATTAAGAAGGAAAGAAAAAGAGGCATAATAATTTGATAGGCCCACTAAGAATCAAATCAGACTAAAAAGTTGATGGGAGAATGTGAGATCAGAGTATGGGCAACTCCTCTCTCTCTAAATATATATATATATATATATGTATGTATATATCTCCACATTTTGTACATTAATACTCTTAAATTCATTATAATAATATTATTTTTTATATAACTTTTTATTGTTTAAAGCTTTTCTTCTTTTTATAGACATCTTTTTACCTTTTTTGCCCTTTTACTTATATCTTAGCACTAAAGTTTGATGTATTTGTAGACATATATTAACGTAATTAATTAAGCATTAAAAACTTTGAGATCTGATGTACTGGAAAGATTCCTCCCCTCAAAATAATGGTTTCCATTTGTATACAAATAATTACATTAATATATGAAAAATTAAATTTATAAATCCAAATATATATATATATATTTTTTAAATTGTTAATGGTGATCACTTTAGGTTTAGTGCCAACATAATGGATCAAACTGTTGTCCAATGAAATTGATGAAAGAGGTAAAAATAGTCAATTTTGAGTAAAAAAACATGTCATTTGATTCACTCTCAAAGCAGTAACGTAACAGTAAAAAGTAATGTATATAAATGACAGATTACTCTTTACATTTTAGGGTTTTGAAAATGGTAACTTTTCCCCCAACAAATCCCTTTCTCTCCCACCCCGCTTTTAGATGTCACTTCCTTCTTCACGAAGATGTGTTTTTTTTATAAGTGTGAGATCTCATATCGATTGGAGAAGATAACAAAATATTTGTTTATAAGGGCGTGAAAACATCTAATTAACATACACGTTTTAAAATCGTGAGACTGACAGCGATATATATCGGGTCAAAGCGGATAATATTTACTAACGGTAGGTTTGAGCTCGTAAACAAATTAAGAAATAATGAGTTTAAAATGTTAAAATTGGGAAAAGAGAAAAAAAAAGTGATTAAAATTTGAAGGATGCTTTCTAAAAGTGAGGATCTAAAGAAGAAATTGAAAGGAAAAGGATTTAATTAATTGTTAAGTCGTTGACAAGGGTAGGTGGGTAATTAATAATATTCCAACATCTGGTTTTTTAGTCTTTTTGGGGGCACAACCCTTAAAAGAAGGGTTTAAAGTAAGAGATTTAAAGGTGGGTTTTTTTTAGAAGAAGACAAAACATTGGAACAAGAGAATATTTGCTTTCTAAAATTTAGGGCACGGGAAAATAATTATTTAAATGCTTAGGGGCCATACCCATACCCTCCTCTTCCCTTCCCTTCTTTTTACACTATTTTATATATTATTATTTTTGAGCTATACATTACACAAATATCATTGCCTTCTCTATATCATATTCAAATAAATAATTAATTTTTTGAGTTTTATTAAATCAATAAGTTTACTGAATCAGTACTTAAATACGAGATACGATTTTATTTACATAAAAATGTAAGTAAATAGATAATATAATTTAGAAACCGGGAAGGTGAATAGAAACTAATTATTTTTCTATAAAAATTAACCATTAATTAATGTAGAATTTAACCTTAAGATTTACTAAAGGTAGACAAAAACTAAATTTAAATATTTGAAAATCAAGAACTAAATATTTTATTTTCTACCTTTTTTATTTCTCAATATTAATTATAAAGAAGGAAAAAAAAAACATAGGCATGTTGACAATGTTAAAGTGCCTTTCCTTGACCAGGTTTGGTACAGACATGCTCTACCCCTTGGTTTTTCTTTTCTTTTCTTTTTCTTACAAAGTTCCAAATAATAATAATAATTAATAATTAATAAATTAATAAATAAATAAATAAATAATAATAATAATAATAGAAAAAAGGTTTACTCATTAATGGCAGAAGAGTTAAAAGAAATGGTGGTTCTTAAAAAACAAATCTCCGATGGTGCGGTACACCCCAACAGACATATATAGAGAATAAAGGGCGCATCTATGAACACAAGTTTTGTCTTTTTTCCAACCTTAATTATTATATATATATATATATATATATATATATATATATACACACATTAAATTATATTGTTTTCCCATTTTTTCCATTTATATATTAAACAAGTTGACCTTTTAAATTTTTGGTTCTTTCATTTGTCCTTTTTTCCTAAATAAAAATGGTTGGATCCAATTCTCTTCTCCAACTTATCTTTATGTGCATTAATAGACAAAATTTAAAGATAAGGTCGAGTTGGGTTTAATTGATCATTACAGTCAATTTTGGCAAATTTTCCTTTAAAGATAAGATTGCTTCTTTTAATTAGGCATCTCAATTTCACTCAAATTTTGCAAATAGAATAAGGTGAATGCGATATTTATACGGGGATTGAAATATAAAACTCTCAACCTTATTTTTTACCCAAAAAGATTACCACTTCTCAAGATTCCCTCCTAAATGTCTTTTCATTTTCAATTAATTATTTCTATAGGCTAAGAAGAAAATTTAGGCAATGTGGATCTTTGAAATTCTAAATGAAATGCCTGTTAAAGATATTAGGTATCCTTTTAGTTTTTCTTTACTACATACCGAGAAAAAGTTATTATGAATTCGTACCTTTTGAATCACCAATTACTAGATATCTTCAAAACAACAAACTCCTTAATTTCACGACTGCAATTATTAGCAAGTTATATTTCAATTTCTAAGATCATACTCGAAGCACATACTAATAATTAAATGAAAAATATAAATACTGTGATGAAGGTTCTTGGTGTTGTTTCAATTTTATGAAATTTTTTTGTTATATTTCGTAGATTTTTTTTTTTTTTTTTTTTTAATGATATAATGGTTACCCTTTTGTTGATAGAATTGTAAGACCTTCATACGCTTTGAAAACAATCCTTGGGACAGAGGCATACACTTGCACATTCCATCCACTGATATGACCATTTATGTATGAGTTTATTTATTTTTGGGCCTATAACAAAACAAAGCCTGTTTTCTTCGTTTGTGGGCCGAAAGGCCGATTCTAGGTCACGTCTAGGGCCTAACACTAACAAAGCGCTGTTTCTTAATCGGAAAAGTTCTCTTGATGTAATGATTGATTTGCCATTTCAAAGTCCAAATCCAAGAACGATACAGTATACTCTTAAGAAAATTTTCATAATAAGCACATTCCTAGCTGAAAATGAAGAGAAACTAGGTTAAGACCCAATCTAGGGATCTATTAGGGCCTAAGGAAAAGATAAATTGGGCAAAATGTCCTTTTCTATAAATTCACAAATCTAAAGCAAAATTGCACACCGTAGGAAGACTAGGATTGCCCCTATGGGGTTTGATATCAAAAGACCGCGGTGGAGCTTTGAAATTTTCTTTAGGAAAGTGATAAGTTTGCAAATTTATAAGAGATTCTAAAATCAGACCATAATCATCCTATTATGATGACAATCCTAGAAATCATTCAAGGATTACCTTAGAATATCAAATTTAACTCTAAAAAAGTTTGATCTTTTATCTTTCTAGACAAGAATATCATAAAGCCAAATAAAAATGTCTCTATAACTAAAATTGATAAGATTACTCTTAAATTGAATCCCATGCAATTAGTTTATAATATTAAGATCAAACCATGCATCCTAAGTCGAAAAAGGGAGAAATATTAGAGGTGAAATTAGACTATAAGAACAATATAAAAAATGTTAGAGGTGAAATTAGACTATAAGGACAAATATAAAAGACCGGATCAAATAAGGATAAAATATCCAACACAAAAAGTCAGGGAGGATCAAATAAGGATAAAAATATCCATCGCCAAGTAAAACTGATTGAAGCATGAAGGAAACTAAACCACTGAACAAAGGAGAGAAGGAAACTTGGGTCAAACCTAACGAGTCTTGATCCTTGTTATCCTGGTCTAATTTAATTTTGATCATCTTTTATCCTAATCCAAAAAAGTAATCGAGAAAACCCTAATTAAAAGGTTATACAAACACTCTTCGCAAGTACAACTAAATCTAAAACTTGCAAATTTTCAAATTTCTAAACTGTCGCTAAGTATCATAATCTATTGTGGCAAGCAACAGATGTCTGCAGATTTTTCTTGTAGACCACGTTCTTGTTCTTTCAAACAAGTTTTACCTTGTTGTAATGTGAATATCAGGTGTGTTCCTGTCCAAATTTACAACACAAAATTTAAGACAAAGCATACAGTATTCCGCTACACTTCACCATTTGCATATCCTTTATATCATTTCTAATCGACATCTATTCAAAGTGAATTGCCTTATCAAAGGAAATAAAAGATAAAATCTTGGGCTCTATTCAAAATGCACCATCATTCAATATTCTTATATGGTACTAACCCCGAGATACGTTCTTCCATTCATACGCTAACCAAATGGTATAGACATTTAATTCCCTTCGTACAAATATGAACTAATTCATAACATAAGCAAAAACACTTTAGTTATGGAGCAAATTGAAGACTCGTGTTTATGAAAAAATGTTGAATGTTTCTAAACATACAAGCGCTTAAATTTTATAAAAGAAATGCTTAAAAAAATATCTTTTTGAAAAACGCTTAAACTAAAAGACAATCCAAACAAGCTCTTAATTTGCCACTATTTCTTTCACTATTCTAATATCTTCTTCAATTGCTACTTACTATAAAAGTTGAACCAATAATTAAAACTCCATTCAATATATTTAACATATTCTCAACAAACTCACACGTATGAACTCAAATATTTGCATAAATCAAACAAATAGACTTTGAAGTCGAGAACTATAGAACTGGAAACTCAAAACTTAATATTCTAATACTTGATCATCAGCAAGTTCAAAAGTTCAAATCAAATATATCAAAGTAAATTCCAGAGCACCGACATGTCCTACTACTCAGAATATGGAGCCACTCAGGCTTAATGTATTATTTTACAGTGCAATATTGATAACTTTAAGCATTCCACTATGAACATTGTAACCACAGTTATCCTGAGATGCATTTGATGGGTGTGGGTATTCATACTCATACTCTACAAAAGGATTAAAAAAAGAAAAGAAAAGGGTTCGCATATGCACTAACACAGCCTCAGATAACCAAATCCACGACAAGTATTTACTGACAGTGCAGGTCAAAATAGTAAATAAGAGAATCAAGATCGAGGAAGTTTACATTCACAATCGAGCGACGTATGAATTTGCTTGTGTCACATATCTCACCCACCTATACGGATTATAGGTGTTAGACTTCTTTGCAATCTGCAAGTACTTAACCTGCAAGTAAAAGGGAAGATGTTAGCATCTTATAATCGATTACCAAAGGAGATTACTCGATTCTGTTCAGATAACATGCCTGGAGTTTTGAAGCGTTGTACATTGGAATTGTGAAGGTCATACTAACAGGTCCAGATTCTTTCACGATGTTTCCTGCCATAGAAAATATATTTTTAATTCATATATTTATTTCCTAAGAAAAATATCTTGTTCGTCAATGTACAAAATTTACCATGTGATTCTTGTGAAAATGTGAGCCTTGCACGCAAAGTATGTTCAGATCCACCAACAATCTGCCATGTAACGCCTATTAGTAACAATAAGATTAATGCAGACATCTAATGACAAGACAACACGAGACTGGCATTCTGTTATGCTTCCAATAGTTAGAGAGAAAATGAGAATAATAGTGAAAAGGGTAAAAGAAAGGGAAGTTAGTTATGTTGGATTCTCCAGGGTACTTGGTATGGGGGAAGTGATGCACGAGTGAGGCAAGGAGAAATTGTGAGGGTTTTGAAAAGGGAGAGAAGGAGATCCTTCCAAATTGGCCTAGTGAGCGTAATTGAACTCATAGCTCTCTTTGGCTTGTCGATAACCAAATAATGCAGACTTGATACCTAACACCTTCAGTTAAAACATTTTTTTAAAAGGAACAAATAATTTTTTTGAATTAATGAAAAGGAAAAGGGAAATACCCTAGTATTCCAAAAGGGTTATGTAAAGGCTCTACAATCGGCACATGCATAAGACAAGCCATAAAAATAAGTAATTCTAGGAAAGGAGCTAACTTACAAAGTATTAGTTGACTAGTGTATAAACTGATAATTCCCTAATTAAGTAAAGGAAGTAAAGAGACAAATCATATGCACAGAATAACTTGCCACTCATGCTCTTGAAAATTATTGATAAACAGAGCTCATTTAAGAGGAAGTTTATAGGAAGTGTCTTGCCTTCTTCAAACCCCATTCAAGCCTCTTGGTCGCTTCTTTAAAATCAGTTGTATTTCCTACTGCTCCAGGTTCCAACTCAAAGCTGACTCTGAAAATGTCATAAATGGAGGAATGATTAAAGCAATGGAGATTATACGACCAAACCCAACCCAACCCAACCAAAAATGACAACCATTTACGAATGACCTTTTTCTATGCTACACTACACACACCTTGTCGTGAAAGTTGGCAGTGGCATCTGAACCATAACCGTGTTTGCTGTGATGCTTGAGGCAAATTCAGCACGAACTTTAAGAATTACTTCAGCCTGAAAATTAAACAGTCCTTTTCAATAACAAAAATCATAAAGAATGTTAACATACAGGAGGGAAGTTATTTCAACCTTAAGGGGGCCTGCTTCTTCAATTAAGGCATTAATACGAAAGGGAGGCTTGAATTCCTGAGTCATTCGATAATTCATGACAGGAAATTCACCTTCTGGTGGTACCTTTTAAAATAGAATCAAGAATGAGTCTCAATTCACAAGCAAACTCAAGCAAATAACTTGCGTCCTTTTTTACTAACCAAGACCAAAGTTCTGTCAGAATCAAAATTATCAAGATGCACAGATTCATGAAAATTACAATCATCAAGGATGACTGTCCCTCCACCAGATGAACTGCTATAATCTGTCACCAGAGGTTGAAGCTGGATGAGTCCAAGGAAAATGTAATAGGTTGAGAAAATAGAAAACAATCAAACAAAATAAATATACAAAATAGATATGAACTTTATCTGTGTGTTAGAAGGGAAGGACAGTTCCCAACCCCGTCAGGGGAGATACCAACCATGTCTCCTTTAATTGAACACAAAGATAAAAAGCCTTTATCAACTTAATTTGCTATTTCTATAGAAGAAAATTATAAAGTTTTGGAGCAAATAGACATCAGTCACTTAAAATATCAATAACTAAAAGAAGTCTTAAATTGAAATATGGAGACGGTAATTTATACAACTCCTATAATCATCCATTATATATCTTTGTGTAGATAGAACACAATGACGGGAGAGCAAACCATATTAAAAACACACACATAAAACCATATACGCATATAGAAGAACAAACAATAAAGAAAACCCATAGAAGATGATAGAATTCACCTTTATTATTAACAAACAAAGGGTATAGAACTTTTACAATCAGAAAATAAAATTTAAAAAAAATTCAACCCTTAGTTTTTTCTAGCTCCTGTAGAACCTTACAGACCAATAATCAATAAATATGCAGAACCAATAAATATGCCCTAACAGAATACAGAACCAATAAATATGCAGAACCTTACCGTAGATTGACCTTCCACCTCTTCCAATGCTCAAGTCCTCATTAAGAGCAAGTCGAATTTCTGGGTTACCGGTAAGATAGCTCTTCATTTGAATGGTACCATCAATCTCTGAAGTAAGTATATAACCCTGTAGTCAACATAAAATGATTCATTATGAAAACATCGACCCAAAAAATATATATACATTTAGCATGAGTTATAGTTGTTAGATAATTTCCCTTATCCTAATATGATGAGATGCTTGCCAATTTTAGAATTATAGGCTAAAAGCATGATACCATCTAACAAGATGCATCAGAGAAGATTGTAGTCACCAAATTCAAGTCAAGGAATATCAATTCTCAGAAGTTGTCTTCTCTCTCATTTTCTCCAAACATGTAGTTCTCATGTCGTCAATGAATGAGTAAAACAATAAGGCTCACAAAACATTTCTACTAGTTAAGAAAGTTTACAATGAAATCATGGAATTCTTGAATTCTCCCAATGCTTTTCTATTGACTCCCACACCTAAGTTTTAAGAAGTAATAGTCTGCCTCAATCACTGACACCTTGTGCTGACAACTGCTCTATCAAGGTAAACTAACCAACTACTGACTTACTCCTACATGCAAACCAAATCATTTAAGTCCAAGCAGGGGCCACCAAAGCCGTACTCAGTTATTATGAAGGGTGTATCTTTTATTCACCTAAAAATTTGGAGAAGGCAATGAATGGTCGAGAAAAATGAAGGATTGTCTTTCTAATATTTACTTTGTACATGAGATAGAGAAAACCACATGAAAAAAGGCTCCTTGCTCATTCCAATTCCAGAAGTCAAAACTAAGCAGGCATCAAAAGCTGATGCATAAAAAATTTAAAATACCAGTCAACAGCTCCGCGTTATGCACATTAAAAAATTTCATGTGAATTCTCTGATAAGTTTAACCGAATTGAAGATAACAAAGAAGAATGACTGGAGCTGTACAGAAATAACAAAAAAATACTCACACTTGAGCTGAATGTAACACTAATCTTCTCGATTATGTCAACAAAAATCTCCTCTCTATTTCTACCTCCAGGCTCATTTCCAACCACAGACTTGGTGACAGCCGTACCTGGCATCCGTTTGTTCCCTTGCTTCAAGAGACAAGTAAAGAAAGTCCACTCAAGAAACATTTAAAGCATAAAATTTGAAAAGGATTGTTGCATAGTAAAGGAAATACCACAAAAATGGAAGCCGGACCAAGGGGAGGCAAACGTGCAGCATCAACCACAATTGGCTCATTAAATACATATGACTTCAAAACCTCAGTTGATGTTGTTTGTACATAACCAAAATCCTAATTCCAATTGAAAACCATATAACAGATCATGAGGCTTTTAAAAGAAAAACTTAACCACTGGTCTTAAAATATATGATTTGCGGTGCAATAAGGTAGAGAAAATCGAGCAGTTGATTCATTAAATCCTGAGAAGGGATAGGGAAAGAATAACAAACTTACAATAACTTCATCCAGCAACTCATACACAAGAACAAAGTTTTTCCTGAGGGAATCTTCATTGAGAACCCCAAGGTAATCTTTGATAACACGTGCAATTCTTTGAAGAAGTTCAAGAACAAGAGAAGGTGATGCATTAATCCTTGTTGTCGCAACAAATAAGAGTCCTACAACCTTCACGTGAAAGTAGTTTACGCCATCCAAATTCTGCAGCCAAGGGAAAATGACACCAAAAGAAATGTAAAAATTAAAATATATGAGAAAGAAACCATATAATCCAAATCTCTCGTTGAGAAGAGAAGTCAATAAATGACACCGATAAACACATAATCCAATATTTTGATGCATAAAACTATTACGTTTGTTATAACAATTATTTCAGCATACATTGCACTCATTCTCCTATTCCGACACACAAAGCCTGTGTCCTGCACAAGCTGGTGGAATGCAGGAAAGATTAAAAAAGATATCATACTTTTGTATCGCCATAAACAGTAGGTAAAGGTCATTACTGCATATTAAAAAAAAAAACCTAAAATGGTATCAAAGAATCATTTTAGCATAAATCGTAATCAATGCCTCATCTGAGAGACACGGCAAATAGCCTATAACAAAACCTGGTGGAATGCAGGGAACAAATGCACGAAGATATCGTAGATTGCATACTAACTACGATGCAGAAAGTAGGGAACACGACTGCCTATTGAAGAACTCATAAAAATAAGTCTAAAAATCGCTTTTAATTTGGATCTGCAGTCGAAATTCTAACAATCCAGTGAGCATGCAGAAGACAATATGCCAGTAGACTACCACGCAGTCAACACACGAAAATACCTACAAAGACAGGTGGCGCATCTCCTTCTCCGTCTTCCTTCCAGAATTTTACTTTTCGGAAAAAGATCTCAGCACTTCCTTTCGGTACTTCGCCACGATCTGCAAACATTTAACAATAATCACGACATATTGAAGAATTTTATTCGTCATATCAAATTGGAGACTAATTTCATGCTCATAAGCTGAAGTAGCACTAATTTCCGATTGCTACGACAGTTCAATACAACAAATTACAAGTTTTATGTTTCCTAAGCCGTCACGCCATTCTGATTCAGAATAGATTACGTGAAAGAAAACAGTACGAGAATCGATGCAATTCAAAGAACGGAAAGGGAAGACAACAAAAACACATCAGATCTGGAAAGAAAATTACAATCTCGGAATACAATGTTGTCGCCTCTCTGCGAGAGCACGAAGAACTGCGAAATCATTGCCAAACCTGAGCAACCGTATCGAGCTTATAAGAAATCAGTATCGTCTCCGATTAGCAGACACAACAGCGCGCGAAGGAACTCAATCGGATGGGAGACTCCCCAAAGAACTCCCTCGGTAAGAAAGTTAACTCGGACCTGCTAGCTGTTTGCCACGTCGGTATACATCACGAGACAATCACGTGAGTGGAAACACAAAATTGGGCCGATAATTTTAAGCCCTATCTTCCTGGCCCATTTTGAACTGTGAGCCTGTGAACTGAACCGTTGGTAAAAGTACAAGCCCACAAACTAAACCATGGAAAGTTTGCAAAAACGGTGTCGTTTATATTTTAAGTAATAATATTGCCGCCCCACTAGAAGAAAAATATATATATTTGACTATTTTGAACTTTTTAGCATCCTCAACCCAATGAGAAAAGGATATCATGTAGGGTCTTCTTTTATTTTTTTTTATTAATAATAAATAAATTTTAAATTATTTATTGAAAACGGGAATGTCAAACTTCTTTTGAACCAAAAATAAAACAAAGAAATGTGATTGTGAGGCTAAGTTGCAAAGCAAAATTTGGATTCCGAGGAACAAATCTTGAAAGCATATAATTTAAAATACACGTCGATTAGAGAGAATAACAAAACATTTTTTACAAGAGTGTAAAAATTTATCTTGAATTAAAATTGTTATAAATGGTATCAAAACTAGTCATGCGCCAGCGTGAAAGTTTGGCGTGGAAAAGAGATGGGAGGGTGAGATTGTTGGTTGGACGGCAGAGTGACCGACTTTTGCAAAAGCATGAGGTGAGAGCACATTCTTGGAAGTGTACCTTGGTGGATATTTTGCTTCCTTTTTAAGGTACTGTACGTTTTGACCCACATGGACGCCCAGCTTTCTTTTTGCCATAGCTGGGCTTGGGCTTGCAAAATGGGCGCTGCCTGCATGGGGTGAATTCCACTAGTTTCTTTTTTTAAAAAATGTAATATTTAATTATATTAATCTATATTTAGATGGATTATCATGTTACCCATTCATTTTCGGATTCTAAATTTTTTTAAAAATAATGTCAAATAGTTGAATGACACGTGTATGGTGCAAGAGGGAGGAGGTGGAGTACTAAGAATAACAGAGCCATCGGATGGAAGTCGACGAGTTGAGTGAAAAACAACAAAGCAGAAGCGAACAAAGCCAAATCGTCGAGGAATATCGGCGGGCCACCCAAATCTCCTGAGTTGTTAAATTATTTTTTTTACTTCAACGCGGTTAATTTTAAGCAGTAAAAGAAGAATATACTTTTTTTCAGCTGCGTCCTTCTCAATCCCTTTCCGGGTCTCTAAAAATTACAATTCCACCGGCAGCTCCCACCCTTGCTTTTAGTGTACATTCTGTGTCTGACTCTGATATCATTTATAATCGTTCAATCAAGCTGATAATTTAAGAGCTCGAGTTCAGATAATGTTGTCATACTTTGTGTCTGACTCTGATATTATTTATAACAGCTTGATTGAGCTGATAGGGTAAGAGCTCAAGCTCAAGTTCAGATAATGTTGTTACCAGCGGAGGGAGGAGGTGAGGTATGTATGGAGATTTGTCGAGTTGTTTATGGCAGTGGAGAGTGGAGAGTGGAGAGTGATTAAGGTTGGGTCAGTGTCCCATAAGAGAAACAAGTTTTAAAGCCTCTGACCCCTTTGCCTTGTCCTCTACCACTATCTTTTTAGCTTTTCTACACAACAAATGCATACTTGTTACCCACATTTGGTGATATAGATAGTGGGGAAAACCCCTCTTTTTTAAGACTTGTTGCAGTGATTCAATAATCAAATTTGAAGAAAAGATGCAACCACCACCTAAACTTTCAGCATCCCATTGCAATAATTGAGGCAAGGTTTGTGTGTTTTGGAAACCCATATTAAATTGTATGAAGAAATGTATGTAAAACCCTTTATTATTTGTTTTTTTATACCACTTCAGAATTGTGTCTAAATCAAGAAAGATATGGGTTTTCCTTTTACCTCTTAGAGCTAAAATTTTAATGCAATAATGCTCTTCATCCATATGCACTATCAAAACTTTGCTCCTTTCATTTTCTCTCCCCCAAAATGGATGAATAACACACCCTCTAGTACTCTTTTATTGTCCATCAACCTTTAACCTTAGGACCCATTTGTTGCTAAGCTGCACCAAAGACATCAAACTTTGATGGGAGGGAGTGCAAGTTGGTGAATGCTGAAAGCTATTGCATTCCTCTTTCCCCTCTTTTCCCTCTTTTCATCTTTTTAGGGTTTTGTTGTTTATGTGGTGAACCCTATGCCTACTTCCAAGTTTCACAAAAATTGAATTCTTTCCATTCCTAAAATCATGTTTCCGTCACGCACCCACTATTCATTTGTTTTACAACACTCCAGATATTGTCCGCTTTTGCTCGTTATATATCATCGTCATCCTCACATTATAAGAAATAGTTTCATTCACCCCCTTCGAAACCCAGTGTAACAGTCCAAGCCTTTCTCTAACTAATATTGTCTGCTTTAGTCGGTTATGTATCATTATACTGGGATGAAGTTTCTACACTCTTACCTTACTATTTTGAGATGGTTTCTTATGCAAGTGAATGGGAAATAAATGAATAAATGCACTAATAAGTTAAAAGGAATTAGGTCTTCCATCCAAATCAAAAAGCATTAAAGACATCAACCTTGTTTAGTGATATTGTTTTGGTGTTTTGATGTTTAGCTTTTGCTTTTTTCTTGCATCATGGCTAGTCATTTTACACGTTCTTTTTATTTCCCCTCACTATGATTTGTTCCCATTTTAAGCTCCTAATCAGATTAATTACTCTACCATTAATTTTTTTGGCCTTTTAGCGATTTTAAGCGTAAAAATATGTAATCCCAAATAAGTCAAGAAAAGGTTTTAGGTACCGAACGTTCTATTAATAATGAAAACGATTCGTCAACCTAAGCAATAGTTTGATATTGATGTCTTTTTACAAATGGTAAGATCTTTGGTTAGATATTCGTCAACCTAGTTAGAATGTTTGTAACAATCGAACATACTGCTAGCAGATATTGTATGTTTGGGCTCCTTATGTATTATCATCATTTTTTTATCTTCTTATATAATAATGAGATTTTGAACCGAAATCAGTTAGAAAGTAATTCTATTTATAAAAATTTAGAATTTCAATTCATAAAATTATTAGTTTAAAATTTGTAATCAAACACTAAAATGGAAAACTTTCAAAATTCTTGGATTATATTTTAATGTTAATTGTGGAAGATTTGGACACGTGTCAAATATTTGCGTTGCAAGTTTAATGACCGAAGATTTTCAAAAAATAAAAAATAAAAAACGCCATAACTGAAGTTGCGGAATGTGATAGGCTGAGGCGGAGTAACTGTTAAGGACAAAAATGGAATTTAGTTTAAAAAGACGATAGTACCCTTCGACCATTCCCTCGCCCTGCTTTTGGGTGCCACGTGTGGGCATCGCAACTAAAGAGCAATCAGGCTCCCGGCGTAAAGTTTTCTGGCTCGGCGGTGCGGTAAAAACCGAATCTATAATTTACCCAAAACTTAAATAATTTTTTATTTAAAAAAATAATGTGAATAATAATTATATTTATAAAATTAAAATCATGGTATCTTGATGTTTTAACGTCTGGGATGAGGACAATTAAGTCAATAAAGTAGAATATTCGAACAAAATATAGATTGGAAGGCTAAAATTTATAGTTTAAAATGCATGGCATCAACTTGCGCATCAAATTATTATTATTATTATTGATTATTGATTATTGATTATTGATTATTGAAGTAGTTAAAATGTTTTAAATAAATTAAATAGACAAAAATGGTAATATTTTTAAATTTTATTGATGGATTGAGGTAGAAAGCGAGTGGGGTGCACCCCCAGCTGGAATTGGACGGTTGTGAGCGATCCATCTGTACTACTCTTGCTTCGATTCCGATGCCCCTCTCTAACTTTCACCTTTTCATTTCCACCCTTCATTTTTCCTTTTCTTCTCTTTTCCACCCCTTAATTATTCTATATATTGCCTTCTCGCCACTCTCAAAATCCCTTCCCTTCTTCCTTCTTCCCTCTCTTCCCTCTCTTCCCTCCATCTCTCCGCCGTCTTCCATTCTCTCCCTCTCCCTCTCCGCCGTCCCCGAGAGATTTAATCTGTTCCATTTCTCTTAATATAGATGCTAGAAACCGTGTCGTTAACGCTTGAGATTGATGTCTCCGGTTCTCAGTGAAATCCTCCGTTCCGGTTTCACCATAAGCTCATCTCTCCGCCGCCGCACCCACTTAGTTCAGTCCTTCTCCGTTGTATTCCTCCACTGGTTCTACGTCTTCTCATGAACCGTTTCCCCTCACTCCCACTCTAATATATATATATATATATATATATATATTCCCTAAAAAAAAAAAAAAAAAAAAAAAAAA